>NW_027105826.1:30291-37432 GCF_000696795.3 Halyomorpha halys
AAAATATTTAAATATATTTTTCATATAAAAAAAATCAAATAATTTTTTTTTTTCGTTTCCTTTCATCGCCCCAAGACTCCCGTTGAAGTTCTATACTGCCCCAATTGTTATATTATAATATAATGGATATAAGGATATAAATTGTTATTATTTATTTAATTTTAAAAATTTACTTTGGATTCAGCCATAAATTTGAACAACGACTTAATGGTAGCCCTTTCAAGATCTGCCCTTGGAGGGTAGCACTATTGTTTTTGATGAGGAGATATTTTTTCCTGTATTTATCATATCTAATGCAATTTAGTATAATGTCCAATGGGTCCTCGATGGAGTTGAATGTACTTTAATTAGTGTCAAGCCGCGATTCGTACGACCATGGTTAATTCTTAACCTTGTAAGACTATTTCTTTTCGTGGCCGTGGAGAGACGTTAGGTTGGATAGTGAAATGATCTTTACCTTTCCAACTTGACTCCCAGGCATACCTATCCTGCCATTCACTAATGAAGTCTTTTTTCGTCCATCTAAAAATTTCATGTAAAGGCAGTTTTGCATTTTCCACCCTACTCGAACATTGTTTTGCTATCTTATCAGCTCACTCATTCCCATACAAACCCATACGACCTGGAACCCATTGGACCTCAAATTTGTTATTTGACGAACGATAAACTTCTTCTATTGTGACATTTATTAGGTAAGATGAAATATGTTGTCGATGTATGTTTTTGTGTGCATTGCATACGCAAGCGGAATCTGTTAAAATTACGACTTTTGTATTCTTATATTTTCTGTTGGCTGTTTTGAAAGCTTCAACGACACCGTATAATTCAGCACTGTATATGTTTATATTGGACATCATGTATCCCGACAGCAACTTTGTTTTTATCTTTAGATGCGTTAGTATAAATTTTTAGGTAATTTTTATACTTTTCATAAAATATTTCCAGTGTTTTATGTTTTAGAACTGTCAGTGGATAGTGTATTTAGGTCAAATCTGATTGGAATAGTTTGGGATTGGTTTTTATGGTAATCTGTGACTTTGAAATGGGAGTACATAGGTCGAGTGGGAGTACGTAGTCGAATCAAATATTGTTCTATAAAGTTGAAAATACCTTGTACTGGTGATAGGTATGCTACACAACAGATGTCCTAAATCTTTTTCAAGCAAAGTTTACGTTCATATACTACGCTCCAAATTTTTAATATTTTTTTTATTACAGTTTCAATCAATCATCGTGTATATCAATCATCTATTAACATCTCGTTATAAAATAAATTCAAATTCAAAAAATTAATACAGAATTAATCAAAACAGAAATTTCATATGAATATAGACCGAAATACGTTTTAATTAGTTATATATTTGATAACAAATATATTGAAACGATGATTATAATTTTTTAAAAAATTATACGTTTAAATCCATCTGGAGATTTAAGAACACAAATGAAGACGTTAATAAGCTAATATTAAAGACGTTAAGAAGTTACTATTAGAAAAATGACAGTCAACATCCTACCGCAACAGCCGTAGGGAGGAAGTTGCTCTAACCCGCTTGAGAATAGGTCATACTCTCCTCACGCACTCTCACCTGATCAGAAAACTGCCACCTCCAACGTGCAAATATTGTCAGTCCATTCTTACGATAAGACATATTTTTGAAGAATGTACTCACTATTTGCCAACAATAAATAAGATAGGACTGACCCCAAATTTATCAGAAGCTCTCGCAGATGAGGAAGCTAAAATTACATTAGTTTTTTAATTTTAAAAGCACATCGCCTTCTTTATAAATTATAACTCCTCTTCGATTTTTATTTTTTTATTTTTTTTTTTTAATAATTTTTTTTTAATTTTACCATGCCATAGGCGTTGATAACCAGAGGGTTTTACGCCTTTAAGCAACAATCAACAACAACAAATGAAGACCGATTTATTGAAGGAAAGTATCCCAAAATTTTGGTGTAATATTATCCGGTGTCACATTTTTTGAAATTGTTTTGGAAATCACAAATGGAATTAGAAAAACTTTTGAGATTATACAACTTTATTTACATAAAAATACATCTAGTAAATATGATGTTAGATCATAATGGGATGGTACAAACATGTAGAGAGACTAGCCATTGGTAGCACTCTAATTACACGTCCTAATATGAAAATGATTTTCATAAGATTATTATTATAATTGTATTTAGGTTAAAAAAAACACTAGCTTATATTCTGCTAAATGTAATATGGGATATAGAGGGCAAATATACAGCAGTTGATGTCAAGAAGCAAGAAAAATAAGAGACTTCTTGAGGGGGGGCTAAGAGGGTGAAGCGGCCCGTGTGAGCAGAAGAGGCAGCCATAAAACAGGGATTTCCCTTCCGTTTCTTCCAGATTAATGTTCTGTCTAACAGTTCAGTTTAGGAGGAATATAAATTACATAATGCATCTTTTTAATCATTAGTTCGTTGATTAAATGTAATTTAAATAACCATAGATATAATTAAGGCAAATTATAAAATTACCATGAATTTATAATTTAAATATTTTATACTATTTCTCCCTGTATTTCTACGATATTAAGCGTTCAAACAGTGATAAATTTCTCTTTTACTTCAGATTCTTCTTTTAAAATCCAAATTAAAGTCAGATATAACGAGGCTTATTTATTAAAAAATATATTTTTAAAAATATTTTTATTGTGTACTATTACATTCTGTCGTAGATTAGAGAGCACATTCATACCTTATTTACAAATAAATAAATTAAATGATAATAAAATAATAAATAAAAAAAAATAAGAATCAATAAAAAAAAATTAATTAAAAATATTCATTCCTTATAATACAATATTATGATCATTATTGATTAAGGCAGACTCACTAGTTAATATTAATAGTGTTGTTTCGAAAGGGATCTGAAATGGATTGCAAATGTTTAGTTTAATAATAACAAGTATAATCATTAACAAAGAGTACTTAATAAATCTTAGGTCCCATTCTTTATAAGGTTTATACAGCTGACATCCCAACCCACCCTAACACAGTCCTAACAACATACGCTGATGACACATGTATACTGTCTGTAAACAACGACCCAACTAATGCATTACAGACACACATAACATCTATTGAAGAATGGTATCAAAACTGGAGAATCAAAATAAATCCTGACAAATCCCATTAGATCACCTTTACTCTCCGTCGTAAACCTCTACCCTCCTGTCCTACAGTATCCTTTCTAAATACTCCACTAACGCCTGTTGAATAGATTCGATACTTAGGACTCTCTTGACAAGAGACTTACTTGGAATCCACACACAAGACTGGAACGAAAAGAAACTGCTCGTAGATTCCGATTGTTACAACTCTTACTTGACAACGCTCTAAACTTCCCATTCACTACAAAAAATTAGTATACACGACGATAATTAGACCAATTTGGACATATGGAATTGAGCTCTGGGGCTCTACCAAACCATCAAATTCCTCCCGCATCCAATCCTTACAATCCAAAATCCTACGTAAAATCCTTATCACGTTTCACAAAGACCTTAACATCCCATTCGTTGCAGATTTGGCCAAAAAACAGATATGCGTCTTTTCATTCCAAACTCCTTACCCATCCTAACCCATTAATTCTTAATCTTTCATCCTTAACAATCCCTGATAATCCTCCGAAGCGTCTGAAAACAAGATGGCCACGGGACCTTCTAATTTAAATTAATGTTTGAAGTACCACCAATGGGTGGTTCCTTCCCAAGATTTTCAAGTGTATATGAAACATACAACATATTTACTTATTATATTTATTATTGGTACAGTTGTAAATCACATTAAATAAATTTAAAAAAATTATTTATTAGCCCTTATGAAGGTCTGTAAGTCGAATCGTAAATAGACAAGTTTTACTTATTCGTGTATCTTTACTAACCACGCTCTCGACTATCTTCTCCTCCTACCAATCTATTTAGCTACACATCGTAATTTTTAAATGCTCCTTTGTACTCCAACTATTTCTGTTTCATTATTTTAGTGTTTTATTCATCATCTGCATTATAAAAAAAATAGTGTTTTTCCACTGCCATAGCATCTAAAAAGAAGTGGACGTTTCAAGAAATCGATCTCAAGAAGCATGAAGATAGTAAAAGCAGGCGATTCGAAATTACCCCATCCTGTTAGGTATCGAAGAAGAAAAGTAGAGGGGAAAACAGGATCAGTAAAATAAATCAAACGAACTAAAGATTTTCGTAGTTTTAAATATAGTTTTGTATGTTTTTTTTTTTGTTTTTTTTTTCAGTGCTATTTCATTAATCAGAAGATTTACAAAAATTAACTTCAATTATCAACTTGATATAATGAAATTTTAATGTAAGAAATATATTGAAAATCTTATTTTGCTTATTTCAAACAGCGACCCTCACATCTTAGATAATAAATTTTATTTATTCCAAAAAAAATCATTTATAGATAATTATTAATAATTCGAGTATTCACTTCAAAATTGGTCTATAATAACTATGAGAAAATTCACATAAAATTTTAAAAAAATAAAAATTTATATATAAAATAATTTTAGATCCATAAAAAGTTTAAGTAGGTATTATTAATGATTCGATAGATAATTATTAATTATTCGAGTACTCACTTCAAAATTGTACTATAGTAGCCTATGATAAAATGGACATGGTCAAAAAAAAAAGAAGCTATATATATTCAAAATAATTTTAGATCCATAAAAAGTTTAAGAAATTTTTAAATCGACTATATATATATTATTTAGAAAATATAAAATATAAATCGATTTAAACCCTTTATTTATTATGTTATTTTTTAGATAGATTAGAGAAAGCTGAAAATTTCCAGCTGAGTACTAAATAAGTTTACTAGTATTATTATCCCCTATTATTCTTAATTGACCAATCAGAGAGCGGAAATAGGAGCTTATTTCCGTAATAAGAGCTTATGTGGCTTCACGCTGTGAAAGGCTTCGTGGTCGTTGGACTTTTCCATTAAGACTGAAGATTATTTAGTTATTTTCTTTCCAGCTAATCTAAAACGCTATATTTCAAAATTGCAGAAAACTATAATCTAAGATATGATTCTTGACCAAAAAATTTCGAAGTTAATTCAAACTTTAAATCTGCCAATCATACCAATGCCAATCATTAGGGATTGGTTCTAATTTCACTTTTTTGTCTAGCATCATTAGACCATTAAATATTTTATCAAAGACTGAAACTTAATATCATAATTTATATATACGTGATGCAGGTTTAAAATAATGCCTAAAACTTATTGTCACTCTTAGGATCGGTTTCCCCCTAGCGTTAGGGCTAAATTATTGATTACATGTATATAGAGGGATCTATTTAAACAGAAAACCTTTCATGAATATATCTCCTCATACAAGATTGAAAAGACAGGAAACTGCTCGTCGATTCCGACTATTACAACATTTACTAGACAAACGGTCCAAACTTCCAATCCATTACAAAAGACTGATCTACATGACTATTATAAGGCCTTTCTGGACATATGGAACTGAGTTTTGGGGCTCCACTAAACCATCAAATTCCTCCTAGGCGTCTGAAAACCAGATGGCCTCGAGATCTTCTCCTCTAGAAATATTATTGGAGTTCTATCAATGGGTAAATTCTCCACATGTTTGTATCATGTCACTATCTCACCTACAGCACATTTACTTGTTGTATATATGATATAAAGTAGTAAATAACAATAAATAAATGATTAAAAAAATAAATAAATGTATCTCCTCATCTAAAATCGGTTGTTATATTGTATTATAATTCATGATAATGAATAATTTAGGGTTTAGAGAAAATAGTATAGCATAAAAAAACAGGGATGAGATATTTAACATCGGAAATATTTTTCTTATGTTTGTTATTATTTATGTTTAGTGATTTCTATTGATGATATCCGATATCACACTACACTATCTTAAGGCAAGAATATTGCTAATGTCCAGTTTAATCTAAAAGCTAACATAGGTGGGTGCTTCTTCCATGGACTTATTGTGTCTAACATCTCACATCAATAGTACAATCACATCGCCTGATGTAGTTCTATATACTAATACCGCTTCACGCAGTTCATTTTTTAATCTAAAAATCAAGAACATTATAATTTTAAATGATCATAAACCACATAATTATCAAACATTTAATCGGTACCCATTTTTTTTTTAATTGTCTTGGTAATGAAAATGTAAATATGTAGGAAAGGAAAATCCTCAGAATACACGCTTCTTATCCAGGAATCATTTTCCTTATCCCACTATACGATTCTTATTCTTAAGTCAAAGTTTAAATTTTTCGTCAGACTCGTACTCTTGTAAGTTCATATGTTTGATTTACAATTAGTATCTGTATCGTGCTGGAGTCTATTACCAAAAATGTAATATTTCATTCTAAGGTTTTAAGATATGAAATAATTAATCCCTCTGGCCTAAAACGAAAAAATGCACGCCTACCGTTATTTTGTAGCTGAAAAAAAAAAGGCGGACGAATTCAATGTAGTCTATGAAAAAAAAATACAAACAGGAGTAAATAAACTAAAAAAAAAATCCAATTGTTCTGATATTTCGATATGTTGATAGGGTTCGGATTATCATTTAAAATATTTATATTTTTCTATAGTAGCAAACGACCGCAAGATTATTTTATTCAAACCTAAAATTTACATGCGGAAAGGGTTGTCAACATTCCACAGGTTTCCACCATGTTCTAACAAGAACGGGAAGGTCGAGCTTTTCTTTTGTGGAACCCCTACGAAATTATGCAAACCCACTAAATTGCTATAGTAACGCCTAACTACACTTGGCTGCATGAACCATTTTATCATGCATATATCCTTTGTGTCAAGCACACATAATTTTTGTCAGGAGCATTGATGTTTCGAAAATTGAAGCTGCTAAAGCGCTTTTAATACTATTCCAGATAAATTCTTTTTGGAACATAGTATTTAATTTTTTAAAAACTGGGAAATCACATTATTGTGATATAATTTTGGGAAAACTATGAAAACTGGCATACCTTTAAAGAAGATTATTATACATTACTTTATAACTAATTTAACAAGCATCACTTTAAATAATAATATATGTTTGTATATTATATTATATTATATT
>NW_027105826.1:37623-39890 GCF_000696795.3 Halyomorpha halys
CCTCAGTGAATTTCCTCTCATTAACAAAGTTATTGGTCGCATAGGATTCAACAGGTCAATCAATTGTCAATCCAGTATTAGATTATGAGTGAATGAATAATTAATTATCGCACGCTGCCCTAACCCTTGTTATGATTAACTGATTACCTCCAACATTTAGCCAATTCGGTTCGAAATTCAAAATACCTAGGCCATTAATTCAAAATGACTCACATTTTTTAATTGAATATTTTTAAGACAGGATCATTTGATACTTTTTCTCGCCAAACAATGAAGTATGTGGTACATTCATTGAATAACATCGAAACTTATAAACTGTTCTTATCAAATATTTTTAATTATTAAATGAGTGAGAAAAAATAAATAAGTCAAAAAAATATAAAATTCTTATTAAAACTAGTTAGGTTCTATTATATTATGATAATAGGCATAAAGACTTAAGAAATCCTCATTTAGAACATATTGTAGAAAAGATTAACAGCATTTGTCACATTATTTTTCTTATTGTGAGTAAATTTTTTTACTTATTGCTCCAATTTTTTTTTTATAATTCTCTCATTACAGTTTCTAATGACAAAGATGCGATTATTCACATTTCTAGAAAGCCCTCTTAAATATTTTACAAAAATTATAATTTGCGTATAGTTTATACGTATATACTTAAATTTCCTTGATACTTAAATATAGTTGATAAGGTTCTACAGTGGTAGTAGCTTCAGTGTCATTACATGCATTTAAAACTATCATACTGGACATGGATCGACAGCACTGCCACAACAGTAAATGCTCACACGATAGCAACTAGGACAGAGTGAACAACTTCGTAGTTGCTTAAAACTGTCAAAATAAACCTCACTTTTCACTGATTTTTGTGACTTGTAAAAAATTCAAATACTTTAACCCATCAAGTTGGGGACATTACCTTTTTTATTTTATTTTTTTACCTCAATCCGAAGGGAAGTGGTTTTCCGATAGGTAACCAACTCGCCCTAACCAGAATGTAAAGTTCAAATTTATATTCCTTGGAACCGTCTCAAAATAAGTGAACCCGTCTATGCCGGAATCGAAACGGGTATACGGTTTGGAGTTTAACGCCTTAACACACCCGACAACAATGGCCAAGAAAATCATCACCCAATAACGCGTCATTAGGCATACCTAATAACCTTAAATATGCTAAAAATTAAAGATATCTGTATGTTTAATATGGTCCGAGATACAATTTTTCCTCGAGGTTGGTTAGGAGACGGCTCAACACGCTCGATGCCAACGGCCCCAGTTGCACATTATCATTACCAACTTCTTATTCACATTTTTAAGGCCTAGTTTAGTCTAGTCTTATAACTCGCAGTTACTACTGACAGTCAACGTTTCACTAATTCAGAATTTATTTGTTGTTCTTTACACTCAGTCACCCAACTAAAATGATTTATTAGTAAATGAATAAAATTAAATTAAATAATCAAGAAGGAAGTTTTTTAAGGTATTAAAACAAGACTTTATATTGCATAGGGATTCAATATTTCCTTAAATTGTGATGGAAAACTACTATTGTAAATTAAATTGTTATTGAAAGCTAAAAAAAAAAAAAAAAAAAGAAAAAAAGAAATACCTTTAATAGATAAATGAAATGATCACTTGACAGATGGCTTAATGAAGTTAATAGGCCCAGCTACAGAACCCCCAGGATTTGTCCCAATTATACGCTGCCCTCGGTAATTGACAGCACATAAGTGCCGCGGCTCCATATGCTTCAATGCTGATTGGAGATGTGTAATTGGACTTTTTCCTCCCACCATATTTTTTTTATAACTCCGCAACTCGCAAGAGAGGGCGGAAAAGTATCGGAATATATTTTATTTCAAAATCGTCCGATGCGATATCACGTACTGCAAATCGATTGGCCAAATCGAACATGGCGACAGTAGGGAAACTATATTATGGTAGAATCTTCATCCCTGTCTACTTTAGATATACTTTTATTACATTCATTTATTTAGATTAATGTTTGACCGACGCTCAGGAGGAATTACCAAAACAATTAGATTTATATGCAAATTACAAAGAGGGATTTATTCATTTTCTTCATAATTAAAGTAGGTGATTAATGATAACGATTAGTCATTGTTAAATATTTTAAATAAATTCGCTAATTTAAAAAAAAATATTTTTCAATGTAGATGAAAAGATTTCTTAGCTAATTTGTAAACACTAAAATTAAGATATATGCCATCACACACAGCTACTTAACAGTCCTAGGAAATAAA
>NW_027105826.1:39940-67415 GCF_000696795.3 Halyomorpha halys
CCATAAAACCGCAAGTATAATTTTAATATTTATTTATTGCTATTTACAACTGTACATTATAATACATTTAGTAAATTTGATCAAAGTTAAATTGGAATGTTACAGGGGTATTGAGAAACTACCCATTGGTACCACTCTAATGACATTTCACATTAGCTGATCTCGTGGCCATCTTCTTTTCAGGCGCCTCGGAGGATTGTCAGGAATGGAAGAGGATGCAAAGTTAGAAACTAGGGGGTTTGAGTGGTAAGGGAGTTTATAATGGAAGGAGTGATATCTGGTTCGGGCTTGATCGATTACATAGGGAACATTAAGGTCTTTATGTATGATTTTATTTGTGATAAAGTAAGGAGCATTGAGGATTTTAAGAAGAATTTTAGATAGTAAGGATTGAATACGAGAGGAATTCGAAGGTTTAGTGGAACCCTAAAGCTCACATACATATGTCCAGATTGGCCTTATTACAGTCATGTAGATCAGTCTTTTGTAATGTGTTGGAAGTTTAGACCATTTGTCTAGTAAGTGCTGTTATAGTCGAAATCGACGTGCAGTTTCCTGTCTTTTCAGTCTTGTGTGAGGATTCCAGGTTAATCGTTTGTCCAAATGTAGTCCAAGGTAGCAAATCTGTTCGACAGGGGTAAGAGTAACATCATTAAATGAAACTATAGGGCATTCAGTAGGTTTACAACGAAGGGTAAAGGTGATTTGAATATTATATTTAAATTCCCTATGAAGAGAACTGTGGGAAATCCTGTATGGGAACATCTAAATAATACTTTAAGCGAAGGGTATATCAATACAAATACACTTGAACTTCAATAACAAAAAACTAACCTAATCAAACTTCTCTCATCACTCATATCTAGTAAACAGGAAATAGATTTAATTAAAATCATACACTAGGAAAAGAACACTTTCAAACGAATCCTAAAAAAAAATGATCATCATAGAAAAATATAAGAATTAGAATATTATCAAAAAGTCTGAAGTACAAAATGTCAAACCCTTAAAAGTTACTTTTTATAAATACGATATCGTAATTATTCACCAAAATAATTATATAAAGTGCAATACTAGAAATTAACAGAATGACTACCCGGCAGAATTATCAAAACAGTTGGCAAATGGGGATTTATTATTTATCTTGTCTCATATGGTAGACAATTATTCATAATGAATAGTCATTGTTGAAAAAAGAGGGACTGGTAAGAGAATGTTATTCCTTATTCAAGAAACACAAGATCACTGATTTCAATGAATCTTTTCTTGGTAATACTACATCTAAAATAATAGATACGTCTCCGAGGGTTCTTGCTAATGCGCAATAAGAGTCGATAAAAAAATATTTTACATATTTTAATATTATTATATACAAGCTTTGCACTGCAAGTATTTTGTGGTCATTATGTACCAATCAATTTGTTTGTATATTTTTGGGTTAAATAAAAACAAAATATTGTCGATTGTATTAAATAATCTAAAATGTACAAAGGATCACAAAAAGTTAAAGTCGCTTCTGGTTAAGTACAAAAAAAGTCAGATTAGGTTTTAACGTCTTTTGACAGCCTTCTTTGGGGACATCTATTAACCCTAATTTAAACTCTACTATGAATATTTTATTTCCTTCTCCTATATTCGAGTTTACCTGATTCGTCATTTTCTACCGTTTCTTAATAGTCCATGAAATTTGAATACGAATTATAAAAATATGATTTAGTAATATAATGTTCATAAATCAAATGCAAGAGTATTTAAGTTTATTTATTTTGATTTTATTAGATAATTAAAATCTTTAGATGTCATTAATGTAACATCATACAAGGAGTGTTCAAGGTCTTGGGATCGTAGTTTGGTTCAAATTTTGTTGGATGGTAGATTTAGTTTCCCTGTTGATGAAGAGATATGGTTATAGCGATCAATACTCAATAATTTTTTAGATATTTGCAATTGAAGATGCAATTCATTCCATAATTTCAGTGCTGTAGCAAACGATTACATGTAATGAGTTTAGCATGGCAGCAACCCGACCCGTTACAAAAAATAAATGATTTTATTGTTTTGTAATATATCCGTATATTTTCATCAACAGGGAAACTAAATCTACCACACTACAAAATTTGAACTAAATCCATGATCCCAAAATCTTGCACTCTCCATGTTAGACTAATATCATGGTCAAAAGTTCATAACGTTCAGTATTAAACATATGTTAAAAAAACGACTTTTTGTACATTAAATCTTGGATATTCAGATTTTAAAAAGGTTCCTTTTGAAAGTATAATTTTTAGCTGTTAGCCTTAATGATTGTATATCATAAGTTATCAATAAATAAAAGTTGACAATTCAAAAACTAATTAAAAATAAATAAATAAAACTTAATGATAGAGTCATTAATCACTTTTAATATTTTTTATAGAATAATAGAAGAGAGAAATATATAATAAACTACCGAATGGAGAATAATTAACTACAGTTTTGATAATATTGGTTGTATTTTAAAACTTTTTTCTTCGAATATCGATTGATAATTGAAAATCACAGAGCCATGATAATGATTTCCTAAATAATAGATCGATCTATGACAATCGCTTCAGTCCTTAGCTACATAAATTCTTAAAAAAAAAAAAAAAACAGTTTGAATAATTACCTTATAGTTCCTCAGGTTCTCAACGACACAGGCCATGAGAGCGTCCTTACCGATGGTAACTGTCACGTTTTGGATAGGTTCAGCAAACCGCGGCAAAACTGAATCTGACACTGAAAAATTAAATATTAATTAGGCACTAATTAATTATTATATAATTATAAATTTTGGAAGTACAGAATATCCGTAGACATTTCTAAGGATATTCTGGACTTTTACGACTGCACTATCAAATGAAAGTAAAACATTAAGTCAATAAAATCATTACAAAATATAAATCGAAAATCGTTGAGAGGAGAAGTTTTTAAGGATAATTAAATGTCAATGAAATAAACATGTAACACGAAATTTGCATAAGGCATGAGTGGTTCAGGAGTTGAGACCATAATCTAAATTTAATTTGTGACGTCCCATGAAATATTCAATGATGCTGATACCAACTTCTCTTTAAACCGCTACTACAAGAACTGATGGCTTTTTGGCAGTTGAGCATGAAGTTATAAACTAATGAAGTAAACTTTGTTTGGATCATCACCATGTATACTGGTGCTCGTATTCAACAGACAGTCAGAACAAACAAACTATACATAACTAGAGAAAGTATTAATATAGAATTGTATATTTTGTTTAATAACAAATAACGTACAGAAGATCAATAATCTACCTGAATCACGCATCCAGGAAACTATAGGTTAAATTTTATATTGCATATAAATGAATATTATAAAAATAATAATAATAATCTTACTAAGAATAATGCATATTTGAAGAAAATGCATGAAAAGTACTAAATAATCCACTCATAGTTATTTTCCTTATATCCATTTTATTTATTTGAATCTATTATTTCATTGGGTTTAAATTTTTTTGAATCTTTAAGGGATAAAACTCTTCTATAACGAATACCAACGGTGCCAATGATGCACGTTATATGGAGGTTTTCGTTAAGAAGATATTAAAATAAAAAGAGCAAAAAAGAGGAATATAGAATGATTTGCATATCATCACTTAAACTACAACACTCCACAAATCCAAAAAAATAAAACAATAATACGATCCTTATGCAAAAAAAAATTATGTGAAATATTTGCGTTTGAAACATGGAGATTTGGCTTACTTATTTATTTTGTTATTATTTCTAATATTCCCCTTCGCATAAAGACATTTTTGTTGTCAATTATTAGTACCTACATAAATACAATTTTTTGTTGTGTTTCTCAACATATTGTTGGTTTTAAATTTAAACTTATACACATGTCGAATCACACTATACGTACCATTTCTGTTCCATACCACAAAAAACCATTATAAATTCTAAATTATTGCTTATATGCCTCATTTTCTATCCATTTACATATACATGTAGTTTATTACATACATTAATTCATATATTTTATGAAAATAAAGCATAAGCAGTATGCAAGGGAAACGAAAAGTGTGAATCGGTCTTTATACTTAATTAAGCATATAAGGTTTTTAAGCATATGTTATAAATGAACAATAATTATACCCCATGATAATATAATCAAATTTAAATAAAAATGTAGGTACTTTTCTTAATAAGAATTATTATTTTCATTTTCATTCTTAAATTTTTCTCCTCAAGTAATACTATTATCACCAATTTTTTGTTGTTTTTTTTGCCATATTTTCTTGGCTAAATTACTCTATTTTGATTTTTAATGCATATCCACAATCCTCCTCTGTGCAATTCCTCTATCCCTACCCTTACTTTTCCCGCTCATCAGATAAATAAACTCCGGCTCACCACACTGTAGTATTTGACAGAACATTCCCTGTCCGATCTTCTATCACATGGAATTCCTTTCCTTCCTCTATCATCGTTCGAATACCCATTCCGTTTTTAAATACCTTCTATTTGACTTTTTGTTAGTCAGCCGGACAAAAGATTAATCTTCTGTGACCCAAGTATTCAAGTATCCATTTTTTTCTTGAGGAAATTAATTAATTCTCAAAAATTAATGATAAGAGGAAAAAATTTGGACAATTTTTCTAAATTTTAAGCCTGAATGGTAAAAAACGAATTCTCGACTAATGCCCTTTTGCAATAGTGCTAAACACCATTCTAGAAAAAATTTAAAAAAAAAAAAAGCACATATGAAAAAATTTAAATACAGGATTAAATGGTAGGTCTACGGTTAGAAGAATCCATCGTATCAAACCATAATATTTAGAATACGTCCAATTCAAAATAAATTCATACATACTTGTTTTTCAGATGTGCAACTATAAAAAAATAAAAAAGCAGAAATATATATGTTGTGATAAATAAATCGTTTCTATCTTCATATTATATTATTAATTTGTAGTAATTCACAAAGCTGAATATTTTGTTTGTTTGGTTTGGCTACTTCTAGGAAATACCAGTCAGATTTAAAATTCTTTTTGCATGGATAGGGCATTTATTGAGGAAGGATGTATGCTTTATAAAGTAATGTTATAAAACATAAGTACGAAAAACTAACCACAAATGTCGAAAATAATAATTGATAGAACTTTATATCTGTCTAGGTACCTCTTGTTATATTAGCTTCATAAAATGTCTATTAAAGGAGATGAATCAAGAAATAATAGTCAAATCTACTTTATAATTGAGGTAATTAAAAAAATGGTCCTCAATTTTATTTACCGTTTAATTTGTATTTTATAGGATCAGTAACTTTAATAATATAAGTTATTTCTAATTTTATTGAAGATATTTAATTAATGTTGTGCAGTAATTGTTTGATGTGAATCGTTTCCTGTGTTTTTTTTACTGAAACCAAGTTGTCTTGAACGTAAAAAATGTATTATAAACCTATCAATCTGAAAGAGCGTTCTCAATACCGAATTTAGGGAAGCTTAATTTACACTAGAAGGAAATTTTATTAAATAAAAAAATAATAACTTTTACACTCATAAGTTACGTTTTATGCATTAAGGAACCAATTTGTTTCATTGACTGTCTGTCTGTATTCAAGAAGTCGGCCAAATTTGTATTCAGTCATGACCGATATTACCGTTAATCCCATTATGATAAAATTTTCAAAAATTTTGAGGGTAAGAACCTACTTGGTCTCATATTGATTTTGTCTGAATTTGCGTAAAATTATTTATCTATCCACGCTAATATTTCGAAAACGGGTCATCCAATTTGGCCCTTCAACTTGCTTGGTTCAGGACGCCATGGGTTCGATTCCCACCCGCGTTAATGAATGTTTATTTCATGATGACCCCGATAAGTGAATCTCGGCATTCACACTCTGAGGCTGTATAAAGCTTCAGTGAAAGTGTTAATCCAAATACATAAACATATCTAGTAAAAACTAATAAAGTAAAAAAATTAAAAACCTAGTAGAGATTAGATTGTGCTGAAAGTAGATAGATGTAGGACAAAATGTTAAATGGGACAAATTGAATTATTAATGTATGTCCACGCTTGTACATTCATTAAGAACCGGTAAATTGAACAGGCAGAAGTATTTAATTAATACTTTTATCAGTAGATTATTTATAAATCGCAGAAAAATATTTGCGTTACTGTATTTGATGTTCTCCTGACTAGTTGATTTTTAAAATCATTTATTCCTGACTATAATGAAAAATTGATTAATCATTATCAATTTATAAATAATAATAATAGAAATTAAATAGGCATATGTTCCTACTTGCATACACAATTTGAGATCAAAATTAATTAACCTATTTAAGGGTATACATATATATTATTTAATTTTTTTTTTTGGTGGGTCTTGAGGTCTTAATACTACATCTTTTGGCGACGTTTCGCAACTTTATTTTTTCCATAGTCATGTCCTACAATGAGAAAAACAGTTTTTAGAACATACTCTCTCTTCACAAAACTACAAGTACATAGTGCAATCTCTGACTAATAAATATTACAATAAAAATATGATTTAATACAAAAGTTACTTACAATTCCCAACTGCAGTGTGTTATACACTATGGTGCTACCATCTTGAGATTTGGGGGATGAATGAAACGGTTTTGAAATGAAGGGAAGGTATGTGTTTAGGTTTCCCCACATGTACCGTTTTTTTTTTCAATAGATAGTCAGTCTGTATATTTTGTCTATTTCTATTTCATGTTGCTATTTGTGTCTTTAAGTACAACTGTTTTTTTTCTCATGGTTGGGCATGACTACTACAAACAATAAAGTTGCAAAAGCTCACCAAAAGATGTATTATTACAAAGTTGTATTATTGACTGATCCTCAAGACCCACCAAAAAAAAATATATACAAAACAACAGTCTTGAAAAAAGTTATATATGTAAGCAAACAAATTTTACAGTAAATCAGTAAATCTGATTAATTATAATTGTCGGAATCCTTTAAAAAATGTTAGAAAATTAAAAGATAGACCACACGCAATGGCTGTAAGTTTTTTTTTTCAACTGATTTTTGATAATTAGTAAGATTTTTACAAGATTCATATCAAGAAAGTTTTTGATGTGACGACCTGCTTACAAACTATGCGGAAATTCTAAAAATCCAAAGAAAAAGGTCGTTTTTGAATTAAATGTTCCGCAAGGACAGGTCGTCATGATTAGAGCGTCTTCATCATGGTAGCCATTTTAGTATTCATGGCCGGTCAAGGAAACACAGCTTATCACTTAACCTACGACTAGAGAATAGCGTGGTATGAATGGACATTCATGTCTGTGACGATTTGATTCGACGCTGACGCCATGTAAGGTGCTAGAGAGAATTACTGTAGACAAGTAAAAAAAAAATGTGACAAATGTAACTGGTTTGTTTTCAAAGCTTGAAAATTTGAAAACCCCGAAGAACGCATCTTTAGAGGAATACCGAGGTGTAATGCGAGCGCGACATCTCGAATAACTCAAGGAAAAGTTCATTTGAGAACATAGAATTTGGAATATGCGGGGAATGAATATTCGACAGTGGAAAAAATTTAAGTACTAATTAATTAATTTAGTAAAAGAACTAAATAATTGAGAATATGAAAAAAAAACCTTTGAATAAAGTAATATATATATATATATTTTAAAATAAAAAAAATTGAATGTGACTCAGAAATTCTTTGGACATTCAGTGAAATGAACCATATTTTTATACATTACTTTAACAAATAATTGTTTTAAGTAAAAACCTGATATGAATCAACAAAGAAAAGAAGATCATAATTTTTCCCCTGCACTTTATTTATTTTTTCTGCTTTCCTAGACGTTGCATTGTAAAGTCTTATTTTCTTTACCCAGGTATTTTTTTCTTCTCGTTCTTATCTTCATAGCTCTCTGGTTTCTCTGTACATTTTCCCCTTATCTATTTTATTCTATTTCATTTGCTAAGGTCACTGTTTTTCTATTTATATGGATCTCGAATCAAATATTTATTTAATACGGTGATCAATTTATAAGAGGAAAGTAGGAATTTGAGATAACTTCTCTGAAACAGTCCGGTATTTAGGAAGATAAATGAGTACATACAGACATTTTTCTTGGCCTTAATTGTATTGAATATCATACAAAAATTTTATTCTCACTCCATTGAAAGTCATTTAAATGGAATGAAAATATGTACCACTACAACTCATAAAGGATCAGAGGTTCAGGAAACAATGGTTGTGCATGAAGGTGATTTCTTAATAGCAAGATTTTACTCCAATTATTACTATAACTGTTTAATTACTATGGGTCTATATATAGTGCAACATTTTCGATAAAATCGACCGACTAAAAGTTCCGCTTTATAAAATCGATTTTTCACTTATTTTTATTTCCTCGGAAACAGTTCTAAGGATTTTGATCAACTTCGGTGAATCAATGAACAATTAAATGGTCTTTAATACCAGGTATTATC
The DNA here is from genome assembly GCF_000696795.3 of Halyomorpha halys. Lineage (NCBI taxonomy): Eukaryota > Metazoa > Arthropoda > Insecta > Hemiptera > Pentatomidae > Halyomorpha > Halyomorpha halys. Next base: position 48,430 of record NW_027105826.1, read on the forward strand.
ATTTTTCAAAGACGCATTTTCCAAAAAACTTAAAAAAGTACCTTTAATTTTTTTTTTTAATTTACAGTTCCAATTGTTAGCAATAATAAACAATGAATAAATACAAAATATTATAGAATTTTATGAATAACTAAGGTAGAAAAAATCTGATAGGAAAAAATAGGAACATCTCCTAGAAAGACCTCCCGATCTTTCCTGACTGTATTAAGACGTCGTTAATGTTTTGTTAAACTGTTACATACTAGGGAAGGATAAAATTTATATCCGTTATTTCCACCCCGAGAAACAAAATACGAATTCTTATAGCAACAGAAAACTACAATAGTTTGGCCTTCTCTAAACTTTAAATTTTTTTCTCTCGAATATCACAAAGACAGCAGTAACTTCAACACAAAATCACCAATCTATACAAATCTTGGGGATATATGTACAGTGGAAAGTAAAAGTTATATGTCGCGCGGACCACATAAAGTATTTTAAATATAGGATTAGCCTTTCGAATACCTAAGCGGAAATCCCATTTTACTCCTACGCCTACATTCCTCCAAATTTAGGTTAAATTGTCATTTGAAATCAGCTTCGTAATTACTTAAGTGAATTCCGAAAATTTCATCAGAATTCAATTAATTATGTCTAAGCCATAATTTTTTTTTATCGTAAATATGTTATAAATGAATGTTCTGAGCTCTACTACTAATCGTACTTAATTGTGGTTGGTTATATTTTCTTATTTAATAAAACTTAAAGTTTTTTAATTGCAAAACTTACTTACCTTTGGTAGTGGAGAAATTATGTATATGTTTATGTAATAAATATATTCTTATTTATCATTCCCAAACTATCAATCTATAATCATAATACACTATAATAAAATATAATCATAATACACCACATATCATAACAGCACATATGAAGGGGTGAATATAACATCTTACAGTTTTATATCTATTTTTTCTTACTACTCAACTATTTGTACTATTAGTATTTCTTATTATTATTTATATAAAACATTTAACCTCTACTAATTATCCTGCGCTTTTCTCTTCGTTAACAATACCATAAATAATGAAATATTCTTTGATTTTGGACGAATATTTTCACAAAGCCTGTAATCAGATAACCTCATCGGGACCCAATGAATTCTTTGTTGCCTGAACTTACCATATTACAAAAAAGCAAACGGGTGAAATGATTTGTTTTTCCCTGTTGGTCGGAATCCATTACCCACTTTTTGTCCTTTTAGTATCTGATCCGTTCCCAACACAATGTGTTATTTTAATGAATATATAACTTCACAAGGGTCCAGCTATAGCTGTAAAAACCCCTCGACCTTTGTCGTTCTTCATAATTAGTCCAAATTAGAATGTAATAATGACAAACATTTTGCTGCTCCGTACTCTATTAACGACTCTGGGGGGTAATTAAGTACTATATCATTAGCATAACCATTCGATATAAAAGTACAAAACAAATTATTTTTTTAATCTAAGATCACGAAATATAATTATAAAACATAAACAGGATAGGAATTACGGATATAATATGATTATGAATTCGGTTTAAAAAGAGATAAAATACGTATTGACGAAAGTAACTTATGGAGAATACGAAAATACTACGACTTATTATAATATTTATTCACCGGTCAAACAGGGAAACGCTATTGGAGAGGTATGACGAGAAAAAAGTATTACTCATGAAATAGAGAACTTTTCAAAAAACTAAAAGTACAAGATTTTTTAATTTTGTAGTTTTATATAGTGTTTCAACATTACAGGTTAATGTAGTCAGCACATATTGGCACCAGTAAGCCAGAAAATAGGCTTAAATTAAAAACAAAATATTTAGACCGGTATGAACAAATAAAGTTTTACAAAAATGATGTGAGCTCTTTGGTGGGACTTTTGGAATTATGTACGTACCTAGAAACTTTTATTTTAATTAAAAAACTGCGAGATTTTTTTTTATCTTTTCATAATGTCGACACTCAATTCTTAGTTTCAATTTGCATAAACTTTGCGTTTTCTGCTGTTGATTGAAGTTTTACGTCAAATCACTCAATTTAAAACCATCCGCATGCTTATGATATAAGAAAAGGATTGTTTTTATAACTTAAAATAAAATACAAATCTTTTTTTAAAATTTATTTATTGATAAAAAATACAACAAGTAAATTTGATCATAATGACATAATGATATGATACACCATGTAGAGAAACTACCCAGTAGTAGAAATCTAAAAACAGTTTACAATATAAGGTCACGAGGCCATCTTCTTTTCAGGCGCCTAGGAGGATTGCCAGGAATGGAAGAGGAAGCAAGCTTAGAAACTAGTGGGTTTGGGTGGTTAGGGAGTTTATTATGGAAGGAATAATATCGGGTTCGGGCTAGATCTCTTACATAAGGAACTTTACCTCTTGATGGATGGTTTTATTAGTAACAAAATAAGGAGCATTGAATATTTCCGAAGGATTTCGGATTGTAAAGATTGGATACAAGAGGAATTCGAAGGTTTAGTGGAGCCCCTAAGCTCAACTCCGTATAAAATACAAATCTAAAAATAAAATAACGTAAAGTAGTATCCCTTACCCTAGGATTAGTAAAACGCGAACTTGATTTCACTTTAATACCCAATCATTATAATCAAAATTTAATTAACTTATTGCACGTTTTGATTTGCCAATTTCATCCATAAAAACAAATATCGTCTTCGATGGGTATTTACAGGAAATCATATAAATCCCTACGCCGAATGTTTGCGCTAACATAAACAACAGCATTTAATGGTTTACAGAGGATTTATTAAGCAATCACGTATGTAAATAAATGTGGCAGGATGAGAGGAAGAGGGTGTGTGAGAGAGTAAAGGACGGTAGGGTATTATTCCAGCACATATCGGATATTCAAAAATATAAAAATATTTTTAGTGATTGAAATTTCTACTGAGTTCATTTTTAGTAAGTTTTTCAGAAATATTTTTTTAGTCTTTTAGTTTGTCCTGAATAGTTTATAGTAAGTCAATCTGTACCCATCGATGGAAAAAAAAATATTGTTTAGAGAATTTTCTTAGATTGTTTATTTCGGGCTAATTTCAGTACAAACTAATAATTTAATAAATTCCAACAAATCCCATCAAATCACCTTTACCCTTCGTCGTACTACTGTGTACCTACTGTACCTATATTGTATACCTACTGACTGCCCTACAGTTTCATTTTTGAACACGATGTTACTCTTACCCCTGTCGAACAGATCCGCCACCTTGGACTACATCTGGACAAACGACTAACCTGAAATCCTCAAACAAGAATGAAAAGGCAGGAGACTGTATGCACGTCGATTTCGACTATTACAGCACTAATTAGACAAACGGTCTAAACTTACAATTTATTACAAAAGACTGATTTATGTGACTGTAATATGGCCAATCTGGAATTATAGAGTTGAGCTTTGGGGCTCCACCAAACCTTCGAATTGCTCTCGTATCCAATCCTTACAATCCAAAATCCTCAAAGGTCCTTGCTTTGTCACAAATAAAATCATACATAAAAACTTTAGATTTGTATCTTATGACATGCGCAGACGAGAAGAGTAGAAGAATGGCAATCTTGTGTGATTCCTGAGTAATCTACTTCAAAATAATGTAGGTATATATCAGGAACGTATTTTAAAGTAAGTTATCACTTAGCGTAAAATTACTTCCAGGAGTTCGAAACCGATGGGACCTAAAAAAAAGTTTAGGGAACGATTTGTTTTTTTGAAAAATTCAAAATGATCTGTTGATGACAAATACATCTGTCACATAAAAAAAAAAAAAAAAAAAAAAAATGTGTACCGCGACAATCCATGAAGGGTCAGAGATTCAGTACTTTGTAAGGAAGTACTGTTACTAGACCAACGGTTCTGCAAGGAGGTAATTTGGTCTGGATCACGCTCGACCGCCAGATTTTTATCCAATTAAAGGTATTCAATTTAGGAGGTTGGGTGAACCCCAGGAGGATCCAGAACCCACAAGACGGCAGCAGTGTAACAAAAACAATTTTCTGCCCACGCGGATTCGAAATCGGGTCCTTAGAGCTAGTAGCCACGCACCTTACCCCGGGGCTATCGCGCTCCCTTTCTGTTTCATAAATCATACTAAAAAGTCAGAATTTTCTCATTTGATAAAAGCCAACCCCCTTTTTAATGGCTTAATTTTTGGACTATGTAAAGAGGCACAGGCACAAAACACTTTATCTATAAAGTTAAAGTATAATAAATGTATCATACTTCAAGATAAAAAAGGGATTTGAATGCCTTCTTGTTGTTTAGAAACCGCCGGCTCTATACGAACTTGACCGAAGTAGTAAAAGATTGGTGACGTCTCTTCTAGGGATGGGTATTCAGCGTTATAATTTCCTCTAAATGGAAACCGAAATTGATAATAAGTGGGATTTTTCTCAAAATAATCGACGATATGTTAATCTGTAAACCAGAATACTATCATACTGAATCTATTTTCATATATCAGAGAAAAAAAACAATAAAACCCAAATTATCGCAAATTTTCAGCAAGTGAACGTCAACTGTTTAAACAAGGCAATGAATCGACAGGAAACAAGGCGAAAAAGCAGATAAGGACAAAAAAGGTAGAGGTAATTAGGACTTGATGCAGCAGGAGCTATTCAAACTCATCTAACTGCGTTCCCCGCCACGAGAGTGAAGTACCAAAAGGGAAAGGAAAAAAACATCACGAGGCCGATACAAACTTTTTCAGAACCTTCGATACCTTTGAGAGCCCTCATCCCTTCACCGTCAATTAATTTTAATATTAATTATGGTTCGTTACCACCCTTTCAAGTATTTTACATCTCTGCTAACTTTGCAGCTTGTTATTTAAGTTGCAGTTTTTTCCTAGGCTGTAGTTATATAATAAGTTGGAAAAGTTCAATTAAAAACGGACCCTCTGTTAGGTGTTCGATGAGTGTAGTTATATATGGAGGGGTTAAAATCAACGAAGTACATCTGCATTAATTTTCATTTCGGGAAAGAGATGGGTATTCCACAATTAATATGATAAATTCTTGTAGGTTACAACCAATGGTATAATTACATGAGGTTTAATTAGAATTAATTGTGAAGTAAAACAGTTCGTTCCATCGTTGTACATGTAAATTAGTAATTACAATTTTCTAGGTTGATAAATATTTAAAAACAGGGAACTAATGGCATTTTAGCTTAGAATTCACTTTTTTCATTCAACAGTATAGCTGATCAAGATAGTATTTCCGAACGTAACTCAGAATTGTTGAAAGCATCACATTCAACACTCAACCTTTTATTATTAATAAAAATCTGTACCGCTATAACTCATGAAGGGTTAATGGTACAGTACTTTGTTGGGAAGTACTGTTACTTGACCAACGGTTGTGCAAGGAGGTGATATGGTCAGAATCACGTTCTACCCATTTAAGGGTACACAATTTATGAGGCTAGGTGGGCCCCAGGAGGGTCTAGAAATCGACAGGGTTGACCCACGTATGCAGTGTTCCAGAAAACCATTTTCTGCCCACCTGGATTCGAACCCCGGGTCCTCGGAGTTAGTAGCATCGTGCCTTTTATACTTTTTAAAACTTTTATACCTTTTCATACTTTTGTACTTCCTCATATTTTATCTCTCCATGTGGTCTGTCTTCTTGCCTTTATTTGATTAAATTCTAAAAATCATAGATTTAATAAAGATAAATTAAAATAAAGATAAATTTTTTTTTCACTATCTGTACGAACTTACTCTTTTTTAGATTATTAATTTTTTGATTGCTATTATTGCTAAATACTAATGGATAATAATGTTGTTTATGTCATTGATTTATCAGTTTAATCCCCTAGAGCAACATCATCCCTTAAGTTCTACGGAAACGATGAAACGGCAGTGGCTAGCGTTCTCTCTTAGCCTCTACTCGCTTTCAACACTAGTGACGCCCTTAAAAGGTAAGTGCTGGGAACATCTGGAGTCCAGCCTTTTCTTTAAAATGTGAGATGACAAGCTTGTTACCGTGTTCCCGAGAATGAATGTAAATATTTTAAGCAGGAATGGTTATATTTAAGATATATTATATTTATATATATTATTTATAATTTATTTTTGTCATTTTTCTATTTATTACTTTATTATTTAATTTTAAAGACACATGTTAATATAGTGTAATATATTCCCTTATTTCTATTATCAATGTCTGGAAGTATGGGACAGAATTTAATATTACACAATAGAGGGGGAGGGGAAAAGAAGGTACGTTTGTAATTATATTTTGGATAATGTAAATAATGACATCTATGTCATAAGTCCTATATTAACGGGAATGCATTTATGATTTTATATATCATATATTATTTATAATACATATAATTCCTGTAATATCGAATACATAATTCTGAAGCATAACAGATGTTATTCTTACTATTCGTATTCTCTGAGATGGGACACACGTTAATATCTTCCAATATGCTACCTATATTTAATTGGGCTATGACGTATGAGGGCTTGTGATTAGGAATTATAGAATATCAATCAAGTCTAAAGTTACTACATCATTAATTATCAATGACTTAAGTAGAATCAAATATTATGATGCAATAATCACAACAGGTTTTTTTTTAACCGTTTATTAAAAAAAAAAAATAAATAATATATATAATTAAACATACATATACAAGTGCATGTACATATATAGTTAATTTTAATAATAATATAATGAATCATTATGTGGATTTAAGAAAAACTACAGGCAGATGTAGTCATACTTAGTTATTGAGAATCATAATAGTAAGAAAGAAATTATTATTCTAATAATTGTTATTGGAATAATAACAAAATGACAAATTGTATCAATATTTTTTTAGCATGCTGCGATTTCATTAAACAAATAAAATCAAAAGAATAAATTACATCTGACATAGCGCCCAAAAAATATCACTTGGATTACTTATTTAATTTTTTTTTGTTAAGGAAATAATTAAACTAAGCACTTTTTTTTCTTCTTTTAAAACTTGTATCAATCTTCTCCCCTGGTAAAGTAGCTAGCTGCCCCCGGGAACAATGAAGCCCGGCTGGCTTGAAATGAAGTCCTCTAGCTGACCCTGTTAATCGTGGCGGGGATCTCCCCACCCTGACAATCAACCTTCGACGACTCCAGCCGGAAACTAAACTCTAAACCGAGGGACAAGCTCTGCTGGACGAGAAAATTCCAAGCTGAATCATCCGAAGTATTTACCCGAATAGTTGGGAGGTGTGGACGGCTTTGACTCTCTCTTATCTGCGGATTCCTCGACCTATCTTCTAGATGGGACAACTTTATTGAAGCCACTCTCAGTGGATCAATTACTTGTAGAGTTAACTCAATAACGAAGAATAGCAAATAACCGCGAAAAATAACCTGACAAAATAGTAAATATTTTATATACTAAGTAATATTGGAAAGCTATCAGTAGACAGTACGCAATTAATTTTAGGATGATAATCCAGGTGGCTGTCAAAAAATTAACACAAATTAGGAAAAAATTTATTATGGATTTATCAGGGCTAGATGAGAAAGAGATATAACATTTTAAAATATATTAAGACTTTATCAATATACATATAAAGGTGTATTTTAATTTATATTGCGTTAAACTATGTTTTTTCACTTATTTTTATAATCTTATTATTTTTTATTTTTATAATCTCTTTTATTGGCTTTCTGTGTATATTCTTTCAGTTTTATCATACTTTTTAATGTTTGTATCTTGTTTTCATTTAGCCCTGATAATGTCCAACTATGATTGGCAAAAAAGTTCTTTACTAATAAATATATATTTTTTTACTATATTGTGTAGCTTATTTGACCACTATCCGAACTATATTCTTGCGATAAATCATTTAGAAATATATTTATTTTACAAATAAAATAAACATTTGTCAAGCATTTTGAATCTTACATAGACTTTAGAGAATTAAATTATTTCAATAATTTTAATGATTTATCATATTTTATATATGATTGACCGTATTATTTAAATTTATGAGAAAGATGGTCTGGGGTGAAGTCAAAAGGAAAATAGTTACAACTATTTTTTTGTTTCCTTTTAACCGCACCCCCACCCATCTTAAAGGTAAATTTTCTAACATTTGAGCACTAATCCAACTCATTGCGTACTATATTCTCCAAGATAGATTTTGAAATACTAATATTTTAACTAAAGTTTAGTAAGTAGCAGAAATATTATTATAATCTAAATAATAGTGCATTTAACGAGCTTGAATTTGAGCCCTGAAAGAGTTCTTTATGTTCAATAATTCCCGTGATAGTTTTTCGAAATCCATTTTTTTTTTTAAATAACGAAAATCAAAAATGTGTGAATATATTTCGGCAAATATCATGAAAACTACTATTCCTAGGAAATTAATCATTATGAAACTACTTTATGGTGTATTTAGTGAGCTTCGAATTAAACTCTAATATAACTCTTTATGTTCGATATTTTCCTAGATACAGTAAAGTTGTCTATTATGACTCAATCTGGAGCTAGTTAAATACACCATAAAGTAGTTTATAATGAACTTCTCTTTAAGAGTACCCGTTTCCATAATAAAACAGTAATCAATCTATTCTTGGTCTAAACACCGGAGGTTTATTACACTTTTGGAGAAAAATTATGGTATATTTAACGAATAGTTTGACATTAGCTAGCTGATATTTCGTTAACTAAGGTACAAAATAATAGCTAAATAGTTTTCTGAATTAGTTCCCCTAAAAAATTAGAACTAATTTAGTTACTGACTACTAGCTGCCACTACATCTTAAATAAATAACAACTAAATTAGTTGTTAGTTGAAATGAACAACTAAAAAATACTTTATCTATAGATGTACGACATCTTAAACTAATTTAAATTATCTTGAGCTATGAAAAAACTGATAACCGATTGTTTAACCTTATTAGTGGTTTCCCCCACATATTTGGAACATGAAAAAAAAATTGATTTTATGATCACGCGACTGCGTATTGATTTATTTTAACTTTACTGATTTCTATCATATGAAGATCTCTTATATGTTTTTGGAGGTGCTGAAAATGAAAATAAATTCGATTTTGTGATCGCGTGCTTGCAAATCGATTTTTTTTTTAATTTACGGCCGATTTATTTAACTTGACCATTCAGATTTCTGACATATATGGGTCCCTTTATATGTTTTCTGGGGCGCTAAAAATAAAAATGAAATCAATCTTATCATAGCGCAATTGCGTATCGATTTATTTTAACTTTACGGATTTGTAAGATATTGACAAAGTTAAAATTAACCGATACAAAAGTACGCGAATATAAAATTGATTTATGAAATATATATATATGGACCCCAATATGTTAGAAATCTGAATAGTTAAATTAACAAAGCTTCTGGGAATTTTAAAGAAGGGAGTTTGAACCGACTCTAATATAGTGTACGGTAAATCTCCTAACATTTATTTTTGTAACATAAAATTATTCAGTTGACATCATCGTAAATGAAATAACATCTATAACAAGTATGAAATGTTCTAAGACTTCTTATAATTCATAATATTCTTAAGATTGTTAAAAGAATAAAAATATATATTTCTTAATTCAACAATAGTTTTTTTTTAAAATAAAGCCTTAGGTTGATTATCAGTTCAAATATTGACTACTAAACATAATTTGAATGTATAACGTCACAGGGTATGAAGTAAGACTGAAAATATTTTTTGTTAGAATTTAGGCAGACCTAATTTGTGAACTTTCACTGAGGAGAACCGAGACGTAAGTAGGATAACAGTCTGATTTTATGGATCATAGTTTCGATTAGATAAAGTGCGTGTAATCAAAATAGCATGCTAACTATAACCAAACAAACACTATATATACTTATCTCTTACAGTTTATAAGCATCTATACTACGTGTTTTCATTATTAACGGATTGAAAATTATGTTGTTGCAAATAGTGTCGTATTTTCTTCTACAATACTTATTTTTGTTAACATTGATTTAGTTTTCCCCTTCCATACGAAACCGATCTCCATAATAAGTTCTCAGATGTAGATCTCGTATTGGTTTCTCCCCCTAGCCCTCAACAGTTGTGGAAACGCAGCCTAACCCTAGCTAACAAAACTCAACCTCCGTTGGAATCTATATAAACTTTCTGTAATAAGTATTTGAAAAAAAATAGCCTTTTTTTTATATCGTTAATATCAATAACATAGCCAGTAAAAACATACTCAAATTTTATTTTATTTCTGGGACTTATTTAATTATTTTCAGTTAATTTATATTTGTTTAGTTTTAATTAGTGTAGTAGGAAAATGAGTAATGCATACTAGTAACTTAGAGTAAACTTTACAAAGGTCGTCTCAGTCCATATAACTTTTTTCACATCTCTAGCAATTGTAAAATTTAAACAGTAGGAGTTAAAGTAAGTGATTGTTAGTTATTTATTTTTTATCCAATGAGCTGAATAAATTTAATTTTGTTTTATATTGTGAGTGAATTGTGAAAATAGAGCTGTTTCTAACGTTTCGTTTTATGTAGGTTTGTATTGAAATCATAATTGTGTTAAAAGTGTGTACATATAAATTATCAAAGATTATTTAATTACATGTCTCGAGCAATGTTTTTTTTTTCTTTTTATGTCTATAAACTCAAAAATATGATACAATAAAAAAAAGGTAATAAGATTAAAATACAATGCTAAGTTAATGTCACAAAAAAACTTCAATTATTTTTATTATAATAGAAAATTAATGAGTTAAAAACAAAAGACATGAAAATTAGCTAATTGATAAATATTAAGCAATAAAATGATTTCTGGTGACAGGTAACGTAAGCAAGATTGACGTACCAGATAATTATCAACTTAAATAATTAATGTCAATCATACTATTAATTATAAAGTTTATATATAACTCATAGAATAGAAATGTATTTTGAGATATCGTTTCAGTACCCACGAGCATTTTCATAACCATTAAAACATGCATTGATAAATTAATAAAAATTATCTGAGAAAATCGAAATCGAAAATATTTTTTGTAAAAATTTTCAATGGTGTGTGTATGTATGTTTGTGTGTCTGAGTGCGAGGGTGAGGGTCAAGTAATATTAGCTGGAACACCGGAACAATTTCTTCACTGAATCTATCTTTTACACTTTTTAATATTTATTCAATGCTATATTTTATTAAGAATATTGAAAAGAAAATTCAATTGCTAGGAACAAAAGAAATAAGAAAAATGAAAAAAAATAAATCTGAAATATTAATTCCTGTAAAGGTAAATTCCAACGTTCATCGGAGAGCGGGAGTTTAACATCTGAATTTTTTTTATATTATATTATATTAATTAAAGAATTTTCATCATTCTTCTGTTATTTTCTTTTTATAGATCGACTAATATCTAATTTTTGTGTACAGACAAAAAATCAAATTCGATGCTTGGTTTCATCTACATGATTGTACACCGTCAGCAAAATTGTCAGAAATAATAACTATCAAAGGTCCCTGACACTGAAAATGACAGGACATAATCGAGTTCCATTTGGTAACTGAAACCGAACTGAGTTTTAATATCAATTTTATTCGAATGGTCCATTAACGCGTGTGAATTGCTGTTCATGAATTATTTATTTTAATGTTTAAGAATGTTTTATATAATTCATTTATATGTATATCGACATGCAGTCATTAATTATTCAATAATATAAATCATGCATAAATCAAGGTAGAAATTAAATAAAAAAGTTGGACTGCCTGTAAGATGATTGCCTGAGATACATTTTCAAAATAAATATTTTCATTATATTTATATATAATTATATTATATACCAACGTTAGGGCAGATTGTAATATTTATGAATAAACAAAGTATTTAAATTTAAAAAAAAGTTTAAGATTTTTTAGATTATTCCAGATTAAGAATTTTTCCAACTCACTTTTCACCTACCATATCTTCCACATACTCGTAGAAGTCTACATATTGAATTTTCTTTGTCTGTTTTTTTTTTGTTTACGATTTTATTTGTTTTAAAATAAAATCGGGTCATCCGATGACTCACCTCTGGTTTATTGTTTATCAGTACAATTGATTGAAACCTTTTATTTTTTAATGACTTATTTGTTACGGTACAAAGTTACAAAAAATAGTATATACTATGTAATTATTTAGTCTGACTATTGGAGTAAAATTATAAAAAAACCTATACACTACAACCAATTGAGGGTCAGGGGTTCAATATTTTGTAAGATAGTTTTGTTTCCTGAACATCGGTGGAGCAAGGAGGTGACTTGTTCATGGTAACGCTCAATCCCAGGTTTCCCCTCGGTTTATTAGGGGTACTAGACGTATTTGGGGTACTCAGTTTATCGTGTGTACTTGGAGAGCTCCCTAACATGTAAGATTGACTCACAGATACAGTAACTAAATAAATTCAACACTGTACTTTCGTTTTAGGAATAGAAAAAAAAAATTTTCTATTAAAACAAGAGGTTTCACAATAACTTAGGCGTAGATATTAAAAAAAAATATATATATATATATATATATATATATATAAGATCATTTTTAAGTGGCATATCATTCCAAGATTTATGCTCAAGTTAAAAAGAAATATTCTTACTATTCTATAAAAAGCCAAGGTCAAGAATCTTGCTTATTAAAAAAATGACTGAAACTTCCATTCGAACTGTTTAAAATATTCTCATTCATAAAAATTAGATTTATTTATATCCCCCAAGTCTGAAGTCGGAATTGAAACCATTCATGATGAGAGCCTATTGTTAGCTCCTTGCCTAACTGTAGACGATTTCAACTGGAGGCGGGAACTACTTAAAAATCAACCCGTGATATTAAGATTTACACAAGGGCCCTATTTCATAATGATAGCTAATATTATTGGTTCATTATACAAGTGTAGAAACAACGTAGTAATACCAATAATACTTGTTTTAATCACAATAGGGATGACTATTAGTGACATTACAGGAGTTAAAAAGTACTTAAGTACAAGTTACTAATGTACAAGTCAGTGTACTTGTATTAAGTTAAATCGACAAGACTAATAGCATTAGTTTGAACTTTATTATGAATCAGGATCCAGAAGTAACTAGTTCTAAATATGGTTTCTACGGAGTTGGGTAAATATTATTCGAATAACAAGAGACGAATACATTCGTATTCTTGAATTTTCAACTCAAATAATCAATTATTGGGGAAAAAAAAACGATTAACCATCCGAATACCCTTGTATTCGTCATTATTTTACACGAATCATCAATTATTCGAATAAACATTTCAATACTTTTGTATTCGTAAATTTTATGGAAGAATAATCTTTCTTATAATAATTCTAAAGAATAATAATTCTCTTATTCAAAGAAATTAAATGATCAGCCATCCAAATACATTTGTATTTCTATTTTCTCGTTTCTAACATATAAGGGTCCATTTTTATGTTTTTGGATATGCAGAATCTGAAAATGTTATCGATTTTAAGATTGCGCATCGATTAATTTTAACTTTTCTAATTTATAGGAAACAAGGGTCCATTCTGAGATATGCAGAATATGGTAAGATTGAATATCGATTTATTTTACCTTTTCAGATTGCAACATACTAAGGTTTCTTTATATACTTGTCTTTGGGTTCCTTCTTATATTAGGGTCCCTTTATATATATTGAGCCTTATGTATGTTTTCTACATCTTAGATAATTGAAAAGGACACTAATATGTTTTATTTGTTTTTATTTATTTATTTATTGATATTTACAACTGTATAAAAAAAAATACAAGTAAATTTGATCATAATGACATAATGATATGATACATGATGTAGAGAAACTACCCAGTAGTAGAACTCTAAGAACAGTTTACAATATAAGGTCACGAGGCCATCTTCTTTTCAGGCGCCTCGGAGGATTGCCAGGAATGGAAGAGGATGCAAGATTAGAAACTAGTGGGTTTGGGTGGTTAGGGAGTTTATTATGGAAGGAATAATACTAATATGTTTGAAATCGGAAAAGTTATAATAAATTGATATGCAAGCGTGCGATCATAAAATCGATAGAATTTTTATTTGCTGCATCTGCTTATATGAAACATATAAGAGGACCCTGATATGTTAGAAATCACTTTATTTAAAATAAATCGATATGCGATCTTAAAATCGATAGCATTATTGTTTTCTACTTGTCTGAAAATGTGTAATAGGACCCTGGGAATTAATAAAAATCTAATTGCTATTCGAATAATATCGTATTCGACTAATTTTTTTTTTAATAATTTTGTATTCGACTAATTTTTTATTCGATCGAAATAATATCTCAAATATTCGAATACAACAAAAGTATTGGGATTGTTTAGTCCTATTTTTATTCGAATAAAAATGTATTCATCTGTTGTCAATCGAATACAAACTTCGAATAAAATGTATTCGTCTCTCGTCAATCATATACTTTTTGCCCAACTCTGGGTTTCTGCGACTTGTCTGGCTTAAAAGTATGATTGTTTTCAACCAAAGAAAAAAAAATTATGTGTGTTTTGAAGCCTTAAAACCAAGGTATAGTTTCGGTAGCTTAATATAAGAACAGATTATGAGTTTTATACGAGTGCTGCGTTTAAATGGCATAAAAATTCACTGTATTCTTGTACAAAAATGCAAAAATAATGACATTTCAAGCTTATAAATATGAGTGGCTTATATTATGAGTGGAAAGAGACATATTTCTTCTTCTTAACTGGCGCTACACTCCGCGCGGGTGTAGTTCGCCAAAAACTTTGACCGCCAGTAATTTCTCCTGTGCTACTGCTCTTCAGTTTTGAATGTCCAGAATGGACCAAACATCACCTCCCACTCCATGAGGCCAACGCAGCCTAGGTCTACCGACTCAACTCCATCCGTGTAACCGTTGTTCTGTTATCTTCCTCGGGAACTGGTGCTCGGCCATTCTGGTAGTCGAATTATCTTAATAAGGAAAGGGACAATGCGCAAGGTTACTGTTCGCGATTTCATAAAATAAAATAAGCGTCAGTCGGATTGATAGTGAAGGGTATTTATTTAGGGTGATTCTGGTTAGTTTTATTTATTTATTTCTCAGTCCCATAAATGAAGTGTTTAATATTAGTAGATGGAGGTAGTGAGCAATTGGTGAAATAAATCTCTTTTAATGCATTTCATGCATTTTAAGAGGGCATTTAGGAAAGGGAATATGATGAATATGAGAAAAGGGTATTGTCTCTGCCGTCTGATGATGGAGTTCATGGTTTCGTGATGCAAGGTGTAAGTAGTCCTCAGGGAGTCTAAGACAGTTTATGTGAGTTTTCCAACTTTGTGGGCCTCCCGATGGTGTTAATGTCTGAAAAAGTGGGTTAGTGCAGTGTTTGAGTCAATGGTTTAAGTCATTTTCCTTAGTTTAAACTAAAAATGAAAAACTTGCGCCCTCCCCCCCCCCCCAACCATCGTTAGAATAAGAAGGTCACCTGCAGATAACAATGCAAACATAACCTTCGCAATGAATAGGCTAAAAAAAAATAAATAAAAATAAAATAAATAAACTAAAAAAAGATTTAATGGCCGACACGGCTCTGACATGAGCGCCCTCCTTCACATAAATTTAATGGAGATAGTACAGCTATAACTAGTTTTTACTTTTTTCATTGATCTTACGTAAAAAAAAAAAAAAAAAAGAGTTTGATTGTCTAAAGTTAGTTCATAAAAAGATCAAATAAAAGGAATTCAACCTGCGTATTGTTGCCACCCGTGACATTTAGCATATTTGTCAAGATATCTAGTCAAGAATTCAATCAAATTTAAAGCTATAGCTTAGCCTTTCTGTCATGAATATGTATTTACATTATAATCTTAAGTGTTCCCACCTCTGACCTACATGGCTAGGTCATCTTCTTGACATATTATTGATTGAAATACTACGACATATGGTCACTTCCTCTTCAATGAAGTGGATTTCAACATACAATTATATACACATACTTCTCATCATATAATACATATATATATTTGTTCAATTAAGTTTCAATAATTCAAATTTGAATTTGATTGCTATTAAATAGCATTTTCTCAATCAAAATCGCGTAAGTACGCACAAAAAAAATATTACGTCAACTCCATAAGAAATTTGTTGATATTTATTGACTACAGAGTATGTGTTTTTTTAAGTTCATCTCATCAAAGTATTTAAGGTGTTATTGTGGTTGCTACTTATTATATTGACCTATTAGATCTATTAGAATGGACTTTTTTGTCATCTCATGTTTTGTGGTCGCAAAATATCATTTTATGGTATTCAGTAGTAATTTCAATTTTAGTTTCAAATAATAATTCAATTGACTTTTTGTCTTGTTTATTCAACTACTTCTACTGTCAGATGAGAACAGCCACATTAATGTTTTAATTTAATTTACTTAATGTTGATATGTATCGAGGTGTTAGCAATTATTAATATTATAAGAGTCTTTGCCATATGTCTTGTCCTACCGGTGCCTAGCTAAACAAATCAATTTAAAGCAGGCATTGACTGATGGCTTTGTCCGTGGGCAGGCCAATTATAAACAACACTTGTACCAAACACTTTTCTAAATGTACGGTGGTATAAGTCTTGTAATGTATTTTTCTTGGGCGTGTCTGATGATAGCCAATGAGAAAATGAGATTCCCAAAAGGCGACGCCCTTTTTTGAAACAAGTGGGGCAGAAGTAAAAATAACAGATTAAATATGGGGTACATAAGTGAGAAGACGGGCTAGAGAAGAGCATAGACTAGAAGTTATAAGATGGGCTCTTTAGAAATGAAACTCCCGGACTAAGATGACACCTACGGTTACGACAACCCGACACCAATGGCGAAGAGATCATCACTACATACCTCGACACACACGTCACCCAAATCAGCAGCTATTAGTATTGGGCAATAAGTAAAAATGTAATAATCATATTTTATGACAACCTTTAATTTGAATCATTTTAATAACTTCATTGTAAATAAATACTTAGTTCCTTTATGTAGTTTATTTAATATGATATTACACAATACCACCCCTTATTATATAATATAATTAATGGTAGCAACATTTTATAAACATAAAGGTATTTAATTGGTAACTAGTAAACACACAAAAAGCCTTTGGAAAAGAATACAGTTATAATAATAGTTTTGCAGGGCTGAATATCAATTATTTAATTAACTTATTTTTGGATAATGGCCTTCAGAGATTATCCTGGCATCCTGACTAGATCCCGAGACAGTACATAGCAATATATTTTTTTTTTTATCACACGATTGATTTTTCGCCCGTCTCACAATAATTAAACATCTCAAAAGTTTACCTGGATATACTTAAAACGGGTACTGCTGTTTAGAAGGTAGATATTACATTCCTTTATTGGAGTACTCGATGTAGTGATCATAAAGCATATTCGCCAAGTCCTGATCCTAATCTCTCATTAGTCTTAAACTAAGACAATCTTATATATTTGTTTGGCTTCCACACGCTATACAACTCTTTCTAATTAAAAAAGTACCTTCCGTAATACATTTTCTAAACAAGTACTTCTCCAAAGATATATTACTCTGTAAAACTGGTCGTTCCATTGATTCGCGCTGTATCGGGGGATCAGGGTATTATGAAGCTGTACAATATGTTTTAGAGATGTATTAATAACTCAACATTAAGTAATAAAAAAATAAAATAACAAAATGTATTTTATATTTGTGTATTAGTTTTTTATTACACAAAAGAAGCCAAAAAAATATTAATAGAGAATAAAAAATCATAAAGAAATAACAGATCACGTGTCAGAATTTAGACAATGATTTATAATTACAATTACTTTTGAGAAATTAGAGAATATATTATGTAGAAAATAATAAACAATATGATAAATAATAAATAATTGCAGATTCTTTATGTTATTGAGCTTCATACATAAATATTTTAAATTTATCCTGTGCATATAATTCGTGATTTATAATGTTAGATCGGAGTATAGACAGATAGAAGCTACAGTAAGAACAAAATTTAAATATCATTCCAAATGAATAACTGCTCCTGATGATTAATTTATATGATTTCTCTTATTAAAACGTCATTAATTGTTTGACGGATTCAAATAGTCACAGCTGGATGAAGTTTTAAATAATTTACTAGGACAAAATCCATAATCAGGATGAATACGAGTGACTGGGCTTGGAGTCGAAAATTACATGAGTAGTGATTTTGGAATAAAAGGACAAGTCACTGTTAAACTTCAATTATCTCTAAATAAGTTTTAATGCCAAATGTATCTGATAAATGTGCATGGTTTATGAAATTCCTTTTTTTTTTTTAAATTTATTTCTTTATAGATTCTCTTGTATTTAAGTTAATGATATGAATATATCTAATATATTATTCTTTTTCTAGTGCGTTTGTATTAATATTCAAACGTGTGAATTGAATTGGAATAATTAGAGTTATATAAACATTTAATTTAAATTTTAGATAATTACGAGTACATAAAAAAAAATGAGCACAAATAAACTCTTTACAATTTTAATGATCACGGCATCAAATAAGCAGACTTACATGAACACGATATTGTTCAAATAAACACTTTTTATTCTCAAGTGATTTAATTTTTTGGAATAAAACAAGTTGTACGAAGATTTCTTGTAAGGCCTAATGAATATTGTAAATTTATTTCACTTCTGTAACTATGTTCAGTCAAAAGGTCATTAAAAGGCCGTGTTAGATGAGACGAGGGCCCTAGAGCCTCCGGTTTAGAACTTTTGTAGGTTCGATTCCTGTTTGGGAAATTAAAATTTATTTCTCAGCGAACATAAGATATAACGGATTTGCCGGTAGAAAAAATACTAATGCCACTAGACAAGCCAGCTAAATTAATTTATTGAAGTATATGTTTTAAGAAAAGTAAAGAAACAATATTAGAAAAAAGTATTTATACATA
>NW_027105826.1:67465-71179 GCF_000696795.3 Halyomorpha halys
TATATTCAAAATGAGTAATGAACGATACATTTATCGTACATTATATGAACCGTCATACTGTCCGCTATATTGACTACACTTTGAATGAATATTTAAAAATAATATCAAGCTATTTTTAAAAATGCAATATTATATAAAATTTAGATTTTAAGATTTACCATATAAAAGAATAGTGATATCTTTTTCATTACAAAAAAACAAATCAATTAACCGTACAAAACTAGATCAACACTCGTGCCATGTGTTGAATGTTTTTAATTACAAACATGTTGCTCTCACAGCCAAATGTTTATACAAAGCGTGGAACAACTGAATAAATAGTTGGTAATTGGAATCAGTTAAATGATGTATTTATGAGCAACATATTACAATGGCGCATGTATTCTAAACGCGTGTCAATTTTTTATTTTAAAAATTCGAATTTCAAACAAAGTTCAGGTCCTAAAAAAAGAAAAAAATAATTATTAAAGATAGCTTAAAATGTTCATAAATTATTAAACACAAAAGCTGCTTTTTACAGTTGCCTCATTAAGTTGCTCATTCAGCAACAAGTCAAGAAAGCTTACAATTAAAATCTAGAAGACTATTATTAGGGCTGCTACTTTTAAAGATGGGATCCTACAGTCACTAATAAAAAGGTAACAACGTCTCTCTTCCCCTCCCCTCTCACGCTCTTTCTCTCTCTCTTATCTTTTTAACATCTATTCTAAAATTTTAAATAATGTTTTATAATTAAAAGTAAATAGTTATCATTGGAAACCGGATTTTTGTGCTTGACAGGAAAAAACTGAAAAATGTTCATCAATTTTACTGTCAAATCTATGTTATTGATAAATGGAAACCTTGCCTAACCTTGTTTGAATAAAATAAAATTTTAAAATAAAAACTCGCTAAATATTCTCTAAATTTTTACAAGCGTGAAACAACACTGACTAAAATCCTAAAATATTGTCCATAATTAATGAGCTATGAGGAATATAAAAAAAAATTAATAAATGATTTTATATTCCTATTAACTAACTCAATATTAAGTTTTAGAAAAAAATATAAACGGTGCTTCGTAGAAAGGAGCATTAAAAAAATATTCTTCTAAGCCAAATTTACTTTTTAATTTCCCTTACAGTTTCACATATGTTCTTCGTTTAGTTGTTTAATTGTGCATTTATTTACGTTATCGTTCGTATGGTCTAACAAAGAACCTAAAAATGGACAAGTAATAAGTCAGAGTAGAACAACTTAAAAAAGCTTGATTAAAAGTGCATTTAGACAATATGCATTGTTGTATTTATTCAAAGCGATCAATTGATGTTTTCCTTAATTTCTATTCAATATAATAAAATATAATATAGATTAGCAATCTAAAATGATAACCTAAAATAAAAATTTTGAAAATCAAACTAGTAACAACTAAGTCAGACAGAAGAATGGAGGGCTAGTGGCGGAATAAGAATCTAAGTTAAAACAATAGCATTAAAAGTTCTCGATAACAAACTTATTTTAGAGAGTTTCTTATAGCCACTCTATGAACGTATTAAGAAAAAAACCTTATTTAATCCCACTGGTCAATACACTTTCTTTAAGCAAGTTAAAATTGATGTAAATATACTATAGCTTATAATAAAGAAATCAATCTGAACTCAGGCCAATAAAAATTTTAAAAAATATGAATTTTATATGATAAAAAATTAAATCCTATTCTCTATACGATTTATACATCTGATAACCCAACCCACCCTAATACAGTCCTAACGACATATGCTGATAGCACATATGTGCTGTGTAAAAGCAATGACCCAACTACTGCAACACAAACTCTGCAGTCACTCATAACATCCATTGAAAAGTGGTGTTACAAGTGGATTATCAAAATAAATCCTAAAAAATCTCCGTTGTAAACCTCCACTCTCCTGCCCTACAGTCTTGTTTTTTTTTATATCCCACTGAACCCTGTTGAACAGATTCGCTGCTTATGAATCCATCTAGACAAGAGATTTACATGGAATCACCATACTAGACTGAAAGGACAAGAAACTGCTCGAGGATCCCGATTACAACAGCACTTACTTGACAAAAGTTCTAAACTTCCCATTCTCAAAACAAAATTCTTATACGCTATGAAAATCATGCCAATTTGGACATACGGAATTGAGCTTTGGGCTCCTCTAAATCATCTAATTCATCCCGTATCCAAAATCCTTGATACTCCTTATAACGTCACAAATAAAGCCATCCATAAAGACCTCAAAATCCCATCAGTTGCAGTTTTTTTCCCGAAACAGATATAACTCATTTTATTCCAAAATCCTTACACACCCAAACCCATTAGTTCTCAATCTCTCATCCTTAACAATCCCTAATAATTCTCCGAGGCATCTGAAAAGAAGATGGGATCTTCTAATTTAAAGCAATGATTGAAGTACTACTAGTGTTTCCTTTCCAAGATTATCATATTTTCTGTAACACTTATCTTTTTATTTTTTTTTTTTATACAGTTGTAAATTTCAATAAATAACTACCATATACATATAATTTATATGTCTACCATTTTCTATATCAGCTGTGTTCAGAGAGTACCTAAATTACCACTATATCTACTACATTATAAATTTAATAGGGGTTAGAATTTAAATGGGGCGTTAATTGTTTGGTAGGGCCGTCCATAGCTCAGTGGTTATGACACAGTCTTACCAATTTGATGTCAATTGGCAGTGTTGGCTCGAATCCGGCCTGGGGCCTTGACTTTCACCGAATGGGGGTCCCACCAAATGAAAAAAACTTTGACCCCCAACGATGGTTAGGCAGTATAGGACTCCAATGGGAGTCTTGGTAGGTTGGTAGTTTGGTATTTGGGAAGGTATCATATATATATACCTTTAATGCGAAATATTTGGTGCATTAAAAGCTAGGGAACCAAATCCAAAATTTTCAAAATCATGCAATTTAGTGCAGAAAAAAAAATCAAAAGAAACATTTTTTATTCTGTTGAAAAATCAAATACGAACAAAAACATTTTTGGGAAAAATAGAATTATAATTAAATTTAAATGTTTTCCATGATTCAAATTTCAATCGGAGTTAGACGGAATATTACTATGACACCAACTTATTTATATAATATCTAAGCGAATTAATTTATGCAAGATAAAGTGGTTCATATTATTCAATGAATGTTATATCCGAGAACAGGCAAAATTTAAACTGAAAATTATGCTACTCACCTGTAGCACCTACTTATCATCTCAATTTTAATCATTTATAATCCCATATTTTCTGCACCTTGAAATTTGGGATGAATCTAACTAATATAAGCTAGGAAAAATACATATATTTTTAAAATTAAAGATAGCGTTTTTTATTTTAAAAATTAATAATTTTTAAAACAAGTATCAATAATTTATTTTGAGATTGTCACATTACTTACTAAGTTAAAACACAAGTAATAAGCTTTAAAATAACCACAATCCCTCTAGTACAATCGGTTTTAAATGTACAAGCATTGTTATGATCCGAAATCAGATGTAATTTGGCATTCTCCGAAACTTATAAAAATATTAATAAAAAAAACAACCAAAAACAAAGATAAAAAATGAAAACAGGTATTTGTCATGTTTTACTTGTTATTATAAATATAGGAACATCAAGAAATTCGAGAAAAATCAGCTCTTCGGTAATTTCCATATAGAATGTTTCTAATGAAGGAGTTTATTTTAAATTA
>NW_027105826.1:71264-72941 GCF_000696795.3 Halyomorpha halys
ATATATCGTATGTTTCATTACGAAATCCTCTAAAAAAAAACTGGACTACTTATTGTTCTCTTGGAAGTATAGGTCCACTGTGAGTAAAAAAAAATTAAACTATAGTTTCTAGAAGGAAATCAGTAAAAAAACTCTTATCGTTCTACATGGAATTTGGAAAAAAATAATTAAAAACACGCTTGCATTTCTAAAAAGATGCTTGACTCGTGTATGAACTAAACTTCGTCATCTTAAATATCTCAAATATTTCTGTCACATTCCTTCTATACTAAATAACTCCTAGATTTAAATTAATAAAATATTTTGGAAGGTGGAGTTTATCCTGGTACACGGCTGCTTCGTAATATTTGATGAAAAAATGGGGAAAATATTTAATCTTTAGTTTTTTTTTTGTGGATCTAATTTTTAAAAAAATATTAGGTAGAAATTATAGGGATACATCCATTTTGTAGGGCAAAGTTTCAAATTCAATATTTACTGATTTGAGTCTAACATAAAAAAAAAATATCAAATTTGCTTAATCGATTCTAGCTTTTGATATGGATAATATTCACACTCTTATACTGTAAGAGAAAAAAGTTTTAATTTTTTTAAGAAAAAAAGTTTTAATTTTTAAGAATATTTTTTTTTGTCGTGGAAGCATTTTTTTATAATAAAACACTATTATTATTTAGAGTTTGATGAAGAAAAAGTTTTGTGCTTTAAAACAGGTCGCAAGTTTAAACTAAAACAATGAGGAATACTCAAAAATAAAGGAAATAAAGCTTAATCAATTTGAACGTCGTTTACTTTAATACATCATTGTATCTAAATTATATCTTAATCCCCATAGTGCACAAAATATTTGGTTTTCCAGTGTAGTAATCAGGTTAATTTACGAAAGTGCACTATAAAGGCACTACCACAAAAACAGAACATATAATATACGTAAAATCCTTTACTGCAAAGCCTTGAACGAAAATAATAAGAAAAGAAAATATAATTAAGTTCTCATTCTGGATACTGAAGAAGTCCGGATGATATAAAACTGGAACGGTCATTCTGTAAAAATTGCATGTCAAATGACTTGACTTAGCAAAATTTTGGATTGATTTTTCTAGTCGGCAATTTTTTTCTAACGATCAAAAATTCGTAAGAAAACAATAAAATAGAAAACTAAAATTAATACAATCTCTATTTTTTCGGGATGAACAAGGTTTATTATGTATTAATAATACACGCGAAAAACACTTTTTCCGTCATAGAAGAATCCTTGAATCGTATATTTTATCACTTAGCTTCACAGACGTTTTGGAGTACTTGGATGAGTTATTTAACATTATAATAGCACTACAGCTCATTGTTGAGAATCTATTTATAAATATTTTTATTTAAACTTATTTATTTGTATTTTAATTGTTCTACTGCTGTGGATATTTTAGTTTTGATTTATGTCTATTGATAATTTCGTTTAATGTGGATGGAATCTGAGTAATGAATTGAACGTGTGTTGCAGATCACTGAAGAAGGGAAGTAAGAAGCTGCAATAAACAGAATAGCGAAGTTAGGGTGGAGAACAAAAAAGAGGGGAACAATGAATAAGGAAAATGAAATATAACATTGTTCAAGAAGGAGTAGGGAGATATATATGTATAATAATAATAATAATAATAATAATCTTTATTTATATACATTTAT
>NW_027105826.1:74561-82462 GCF_000696795.3 Halyomorpha halys
TATAAATAAAATTTGAAATATATTGCATTTAGGTTGATTACAGTTAGAAAAAAGAAAGCAATAAAAAAAAAAAAAGTTTGTATCTTTATTAGTGTTTATAAAACCAACCATGGATAATTAAATATTCTCTGTATTTTCTCAACCCGATATATTTAGGCAGAATTGCTCAAGGTCAAATGTATTAATTTACCTTTATATTTTTTTGGTTTTATTATATTCCACTCAGAATATGGAGCATTTCCTGTTTTTCGTTTAATTTTATTTTTTTGTCATTTTAATTTATTTATATTGATTTCACCCAGAACATAGAATGTTTCCTGTATTTTGTTTAATTTTATTTTTATTCATTTTAATTTATTTATATTGATTCCACCCAGAACATAGAATGTTTCCTGTATTTTGTTTAATTTTATTTTTATTCATTTTAATTTATTTATATTGATTTCACCCAGAACATAGAATGTTTTCTGTATTTTGTTTAATTTTATTTTTTTGTTATTTTAATTTATTTATATTCGCAAACGTCAATTTAAAGTTTTAGCATATTTTTTATATTTTATTGTATATTTTAAATTTTTAGTTATATCCTAAGAACATACAGAAAGACTTACAAACTTCCTACGTACAAACAACCATTAAATCATTGTATAAACGGTTTCACGACGCACTTCCAACACACACTAACCCCCTAATTCAAGGACTATCAGCACGAGACTTTCCAGATAAGAGACGACGTTTACGAAGGAGCTGGAATAGAGACCTCTTAAATTGATTTTTAAATTTCAATTTTAATGGAGAGGCATCATTGGATGACCTTAACCTTCATGGCTTCATGACATTTTTTTTTTATTATTATTTTTTTTTCTCTCTCTCTACATCTCATTCGCTGGTTGTAAAAATACTTTTACAGTTGTGAATAAACTAAATAAAGTAAAAAAAAAGTTATATCCTATCCTTAATCCTTCCATAACTCTTCTATTACTTGTATTACTCTTTTTCTAGCACTTTTGTATTTGAAAAATCGAACGTATGTTTTTTCTTTTCTTTTCCACGTAGTCGTGTTAGCAGAGTCGGGGTAAAAGTAATTGCAATTAATGCAATTTGAAACTAAGAAAAGAAATCAAAATTATAATTAGTGATTACAACTAATTGACAAACCACTATAATTTTAATTATCATCCGGAATTACATTTCATTGTTGACCCGAAGTAATCACAATTATGTTTTACTATAATGAGTAATTGCAATTACCTTGTGCCCAACACTATGCACTAGTGTGCATTATGGCGTGATTTATGTTCTGCTACATACTGTCTACTGTAAAAGTAAATTATAAAAATAGCTCCTAAGATTACATTTTAGATACTTTAAGTCGAAAAAAGGACAAATTATCCTTTTTTATGATTTAATTAGTTCCATAAATTTGATCCCAAAGGCAAACCTCTGAAAAAAAAACCGAATCAAACCAACAGACCAAAGTTCACTAGTAAGCGTTATACGTTAATTTTTATAACGACTTAAAGGCAGAGGGTTCCTCGTTTGCATGCCTGCTAGAACTAAGATATAAGAAACTAGAGATAACAGAAAGGCGGAGCGTCGCGCTTCTAATTAGCATGTTTCCCCGATAAACTACGGTTACTAGTTAACGAAATAATGTCATTTCTTCTGATAACATCTTCTGTTTAGTTTACCTGTAGCTGACAGTTAAGTCCATATGAAAAAAAAAATATTAACACTATTTTTTAAATGTAATTTGTACATTTTTTCCCCAGAAAAACCGTTGATTTTTAATAAAATATGAAATTGAATTTATAATTTCACTTTTCATATCAAATACTTAATAATTACGTCATGAATTAATATAAATACATCTTAAATAAAAAATATATCTTAAAATTGCAAAGGAATAATTAAAGAATATTGCTTCGGGAAATTGAATTTCTGAGAAAAGAATACAAATCATACCCCGGTAGACAAATCAAATTCAATCCATTTTGTTCATTCACTCCAATATTTATAATGTTGTGGAACCATTTGAACGTTTCTGTACTAAGATGGCAAACTTTAATGTAAGACATTATCTTAGAAAAAAAAAATCTGGTGAAGTGAGCGTATCACACAAATTTCACTTATTATAAAAATTCGTATAAAATGCTTTCTAGAGGTAAAATAACGAGTATCAAGGTTCAATGTCGATACCACATATCTTTCTCTCCAACCCAAATCTACTAACGCAATCGTCACATTTATGTTTCGGTCAACCCAAACCGACCAACGGGTTTTTTTATTTTTTTTATTGATAGATATTACAATCTGCCACACAGTTGTGGGGAATAGGTAATAGTGATGAATGATCTCATACATACTAAAATAAAAATAAAATAAATAAAAAAAAAAAAACCTCTCTTAAAATATATACAAACAAAATGAACATAATCAAACTATCTGTATGAAAAATAAATAAATAAAATAACATAATGATAAAATAATATATACAATATTTACACAATCGACCTAAGGATCCCTGAGCCCACTCTATCCCCCACGTGTAAGGGGTAGAGCAGAGCTCAAAAGATCAGCACATCCCTCTCGCCGCATCACTGGTAATCAGCCAGTGGAGGCTGAGCAAGTGCGCTAATTACCCATTGGTTTAATGTTTATCAACATTTGAGGGATCCGTTCAATCCGTAGACCACAATCTTACACACCCATCTCATTTGCCGCAAGATAACCTGAATTGTATTTACCAGGCGCAGTTACTTGAATTCAGGGCCGTCCGTGATTCAAGTAGTTGAGTCGCCGGTTCGAATCTAGCTTAGGGTGTCGACTTATTCATTTCTATGGCAGTCCCACGAACAGTACGTCAGAAAATGGAAGTCGGTCATAAAAAAAAAGAGTCCTCTCAATTCAGTGTTGTGCAGCTTCCTAAATTCTCACGTTAACTAATTCTTTTACGACCCGAATATTTTAGGTAATACTTTATTTTTAAAAACCTTAAGACACTGTTCTTCTTTTAGTGTGAGGTGCCACGTTTCCCATCTCTATAGAACAGTGGGAAGGATATTAGTTTTGTAAATTCTAACAATTCTTCCAAAACGATCTGTATTTGTAAATTATCTGGTGTTATTGCACATTGATTGACTAAGTTCAATAAAAATTGATAGAGGCGTTTTTCAGGAAATCCTAAAAAGTAGCACTTTTGATTGGTCGATTTTAAAAAGAAAAAAAAACATTCCAGGCATTCAAATAGCCTTTCTATAGACAGGCAATTTTATGAGACTTGGTTATTTGTTCTCGGGGGACTTCGAAACGTGTATTTCTATCGAAAATTCCATTCGAAATTTATCACAATAATTCTCCTTATAATATACTTCACACTTCCGTGTAATTAAAGGTTTTTCACATAGCAGAATCATTTTCATTACTGTTGAGGTAGCTATATCGTTGGTACTTCCTGACGAGTGTATTGTGGTCTTGTTTATTGTAGGTATCAATTCTGACACCATTATGATAGAAACATGCTTAAATGCAGACATTATAACCATCCGGGAACATCATAACCATCCTTAACTACTTACCTCATATTTATACTAACTAATTATTTATAGTTTATAGAATATAAATTTATAGTTATTTACTAGTGTATGAGAAACTTCAGGTTTGTATCGGGACATTTTTTTAGATTTTTCTTCTTAATTAATACTGTTACTTCCTTAGTAAGTCCTTGTAAGTCCTAGTTTTCTTATTTATTACTGAAACCTTATTAGAATTTTTATTTTTAAAACTAAATATAGAATTTTAAGTTTTATTTAAGAACAGCATTTCAACCTGTTAAACCCGAGCGGGATGTATAAATACGCCAAATGTAAACAATTTTGGGTACGGATTCATATGAATACGTCCTTGAAATATATGTTGCGCACTGGAACGGGCAGGACGTATATTTTAGAACAAAAAAAGCATTATTAATATGTGCTGCTTCAATACATATATTATATTTAAAAAAAGATAAGGTCATTTGGATCGATTATACTTTTTGAAAGTAGTGTAGAGAAACCGGTAAATAACAACATAGTGAAAGTCCACCCAAAGGCATAATCAAGCAGTTCTACAACAAATCATCACGCTTAGTTGAAATGCATTTTCCTAAAAAAAAAAAAATGATAAGCGATATAGGAAAAACTAAATTCAGAAAATGCCGAGTTTTCTACAAGAAAAGTCTTAGGAAAGAATCTACATATTGGTGTCAACTTCTTGCCGTTTTCAATTTCAGACGCTTTTTAAATTTTGGTCAACTAAACTATCTTAAACTTTCCTCTTCTCGTTTCGAGCAAATATTTAAAAAAGTGATATATGATTTTTGATGAAAATAAAAAAAAAAAACAGTGTGCCTAATAAAATAAAATGCCACAAGACAATAAAGGGAATTACAAAGTACCAGATATACATATCTATTATACTATTGTACTGGTATGTATAGTATTCAATTTCTTATTTCGTCAGGGAGGGAGGTACGAAAAAAAAATGTGTGCCTAATTGGTTTCGTCAACTCGTATTTTTGTGTTATGATCTCCTATTAAAGAGGATGATAATGATTGCATTGCATGAAAATTTGTTCTAGGTGGGCTACGAATGTTTGATGGGAACCAGCTGGTCTGAATAATTTGACATCAACAATTGTTTTAAAATATATCACACGGAAATTGAAATTTGGCTTTTTACATATTTATTTTAATATTTTTGACTTAATATTTCTATTATATTGTTTATATGTCTATTATATTATGTTGTTAACTTTATTACAATAAAAAATATATATTTTATGTAATCCTTACAATTGTTTGTAAAATGTATAATTTTTTAATTCGATGTTTCCATTTTTTGTTGGTATCCTTTTCTATTTGTTTGTAATTTTTTTTTTTTTTTTTTTGTGCTTTACGTATAAATAAACGAACAAATATAAAATTTTCAATTAACTTTCTACTATAACGTTTTTTTAAATTGATCTGTGATATTTCAAACTTGACATCTGACTGCAACCAACATCTCACTGTTTTAGCTATTTAATTATGGAATCAAAACTACTTATGACAGAAAAAAAGAGTATGTTCTGAAAATTTAAAATGAGTCTTTTCTGAAATCTTCCTGTGCGCTCTTAACAATTCTTACAATTTTAGCTCCATTTATAAATTTCTAACCAAAAAAAAAATTAAGTCTCAGGGATCAAATTAAAACAATTTATAATGGCGCAATTTCAAAATATTTTTTACGAAAATTGGATTTGTAAAGCGCGTCCCTCCTGGGACGTTTAATATTTAATATGTCTTATTTTAGAAAAAGAGCGATGTTTAGAGACAGAAAAAGGAAAATTAAACCTTAAAGCACGAAGTTTTCAGGGAAGTAGTGTACTTTAAAAGCTACACGAAGATAAAAATATAAGGTAAGTCTTAATTAAGTTTTTTTACATTTTACTTAAAAATAAAAGGTTTTTATTTTTAAAACGCTGACATTTACCAGTTTTTTTTATTTACAATTAAGTAGAGGTTTAAATACATTATGCTCTTAAACACTTTTTTTTTTTCTTAAAATCACATATCTTTTGAACAGAAGGAGCAAAAGAGTCACAAACCTCTGTGAAATAAATAGATTGACACACCAATACACAATAGGCAATGATCAGTTATCCCCCGATTATCACCAAATTTAATGTAGCATCAGCACTAATCCCCCACCACTATACATGTCTCCCTACTTAGCCTAGCTAGCATTAGAGTACATGTCATTAGCACAGTAGTACTTGTTATGTATACATTCTTGTTTGTGTTATACCAATAATGTTTTTTTAAAAGTTTTTCGTGAGTGATAGTTCATATTTATCGAAAGAATTCGGGCGGTCCAGCTTTTTCTGACTTAAATTCTTTAATATTTTTATGAGCCTGTATGAATAATATTCTTCATTATTACAAACCAAGATGACAATTGCATATTTCAAATTTAAAAAATTAAAGGTAATTTAGAATTTTTTTCGAAATTCCAATTGTATTTTTTTTTTTAAATTGAAGGTTCTGTTACAATATCTTAAAAGAGGATAAGAAAAAAAAATGGAAATTTATAAAATTAATAAATATATATTTCCAACTGTCTGAATACAGTACAAGTGTAAGTAAAAGAATACATAATTTTGTCTGCAAATATTTAAAAATTAAATTCGTTTTTCGATTGAGAGGATTGATCAATTTTCGTAGTTTTTCTTAGAATAACAAAAAGTTGTTCAAATTGTGTAATTTATTATTCTTGAATTAATATGATTTTATCAACTCACTTAATGAGTTTTAGAATTATCATATCACCGTACGTATCATTATTGTATTATTAATTCCAATGGTACGTATTTTAATAGTAAAGGTCATTTAATTAAAATATTTAAAAAACAAATTCATAATGTTTATAAAGAGATATAGATACGACTAATTAATATACTAAATTAGGATACATGACAATAATAAGGCCCATCTGGATATACGGAGTTGAGCTTTGGGGCTCCACTAAACCTTCGAATTCCTCTCGTATCCAATCTTTACAATCCAAAATCCTTCGTAAAATCCTCAATGCTCCTTATTTTGTTACTAATAAAACCATCCATAAAGACCTAAATGTTCCTTATGTAACCGATCACCCCGAACCCGATATTATTTCTTCCATAAAAAACTTCCTAACCACCCAAACCCACTCGTTTCTAACCTTGCTTCCTCTTCCATTCCTGGCAATCCTCCAAGGCGCCTGAAAAGAAGATGGCCTCGTGACCTTATATTGTAAACTGTTTTAGAGTTCTACTACTGGGTAGTTTCTCTACTTCCTGTATCATATCATATGTCATTATGATCAAATTTACTGGTTGTATTTTTTTATACAGTTGTAAATATCAAAAAATAAATAAAATAAAAAAAAAATTAGGATAATAACAAGTGACATAATGCCTTTTAATGTAATATGAACAGAATTTAACATCTTTTAATGAAGCCTGTCAAATTAAAATATAATTTAATTAATTTGAAATATTAAAATAATTTACCTTTTAGGGATTCAATTAGCTTTTTATACCTGTGTTGAGAAAAAAAAATGTAATACCATTAGGTCATAATCTATTTTTTCCTTCATTTCAATTTTTTAAATTACGATACGATTCAAGTCAGTTGACAGCAACAAAAAATTGTACTAGAAAAAAAATACTAGTTGTAAAATATGTTGCTAAGTATAGAATTAAGCCAATTAGAATGTTGCAAAAACGACCCAACTGCTAAAATAAAAGCCAGTCAGTAAAGGCAATTGTGAAATACTGTCACAATCTTTCAATCTATTTCAAAAAAGTCTCAAAAGCCCACAGATTGAGAATTTCATCGTACTTAATGCCTGGTAAGATTCTGCTAAACATGACCACCTAATGCCTGTGAATCACGTTTCTCAGTATGTTCAATCATTCACTAACCACTTCACAGGTGGAATCATTTCGATGATAAATTGATAAATTTTTCTTGAACTTTTGATGGTTGTGCAGCTTCTTGAACTTGATAGAAAAGATAATTGAACATTTAAAAAAAATAAACTGACTAGTTCTTCTGCAATCCAATATTATTTCCCGAAACCTCACTCCCTAGAGATAATTTCAAATCTTTCAGAGTTTTAGAGTGCAATAGAGCGTGAGAACATAACAATGATAATCAATTTTTTTTTTGTTATTGTTTATATATTTTGGATTCTCATATTTTTTTCTTCAAAATTTCTATTCTCCTCTCCCATCAACTAAAAAGGTGACAAAACAACAACTTTTATTTTCTTGTTAAAACACTTATGTATTTTAAGTGTTGACTGACAAAAATATTAAAATTATATATGTGTGTATA
>NW_027105826.1:82622-88147 GCF_000696795.3 Halyomorpha halys
TATATATAATTGATCCTTGAATCCAAACAATAGCAATCAATCAAATCATCGAAACATTAATAGCCGATATAATATTTATTGACTCATCAGGTATTAATTCAATCAACATATTGATTGATATCAGGCATAATTTTCAATGTAAACAAATAATATGACCATTACTAATTAATCGGTTACTGTAGCATTTACTGAATATGTTTATTAAGCTGAAACTGTTATAACAGCAAATATCCGTTTTCGTTTGAAATAATGTTTCGTAGATGATTTGAAATAAAACTTGATTGTGATAGGAGGTTTTATAATTGACCGTATTTATTTGTACAATTCGTATTTAATACTATACCGTATGATTTTATAAGCTATAAAAAACATAAGATGTTTAATTCAAGATAAAGTAATTTTATTTTATTATTATTATTCAACGATGATTTAGGTGTTTCTTCGGGTCATAATTCCGGAATACTTTAATCATATTTTATATTTAAACATATTACTTTAAATTATTTCATAAATAGCACTATTTCTTTTTTAACAAAAACTTGATCACTAGCTTAACGCCAAACGGAAAAAGCACCAATACACTAAATTACAATGAGTCAACAAGTGGTTGCAATTAATGCAATTTTATTTCAAACACTAATTTGTCACAAAGAAAATCATCCATAAAGCATTTAATCTGTTAACTGAGGGTGACGTATAAATACGTCAAAAGTAGACAATATCGGGTACAGGTAGGAAATATGAATGCGTCCTTAAAATATATGTTGCGCCCTAGAACGGGCAGGATGTATATTTTAGAACGACAAAGGTCATCCATACATGTCTCGACATATATTATATACAAAAAACTACTAAGATCATTTGGATCCATTGCACTTTTTGATAGAGTGTGTAGAGATAGATATTGGTAGATAACAACATAGTGAAAACTCACCCAAAGACATCTCCAAGCAGCTCTACACCTAAACTATCATGCTTAATTGAAAGGCATTTTCCAGAACAAATGAAAAGTGATATAGGAAAAACTAAATCCAGAAAATGCCGAGTTTGCCACAAAAAATCTACTTATTGGTGCCCGGATTGTAAGGTATGTATCAATAATGACTTTAAAATATATCAAACGGAAATTGAGTTTTGAATCTTTACATACATATATTTTAATTTTTTAAACTCAATATTTCTATTTCATTTGTGTGATTTTGTTTATCGTTAACTTTTTAACTACTGTATATCTAAATAAAAATATATTTTTTGTAGTCTTTATAATGGTTTGTAAAATTTATAATTTTTTAATTCGATGTTTCCAGTTTTTTGGTTGGTATTCTTTTCTATTTGTTCGTAATTTTGTATTTTCCTTTGTGCTTTATATATAAATAAACAAAATTACATATTTTAGTATTTTCATTTATTTTAAGCATGAATAACAAAACATAATAATTTGCAATTACGTCATTCAGGCGTGACGTACTAACACGTCCTAGTGAAAGAATTAGCGCCCATTATATACTGAGTAAACAAAAAGGGAATTTTCCGGTTAACAGGTTAATGTTCCGTATGTAAACCATCTAGCCCGAACCAGATTACAATCCTTCCATTATAAACGCCTTCCTCGCCCAAACCCAATAGTTTCTAGCCTTTCTTCCTCTTCCATTCCTGACGAACCTCCAAGGTGCCGGGAAAGAAGATGGTCGCAAGACATGTTGAAACATTATTAGAGTACTATTAATGGATAGTTTTTCATTCCTGTATCATATCATTATGATCTTACATCAAAATATCAAATTTATAAGATGTGTTTTTAAGTAAATATAGTTAGTTGTAAATATTATTAAATACATAACCATAAAAAAATTCTAACTCCAGGAATTGTGATTGTAATAGGTTTTTGCACAACTTCACTACGGACTGATGTATAAGCAGGGAAATCGTTTAAAAAAAGAAACTGAGAATGGCAACAAAAAGCGTTGAGAGACTGTTTACATTGACAATAAACATCCATTATTACTCAACGACGACATAATAGAGACCAACTTCTTTTCCTGAATCAACAATTTACTCAAAGAGGTCCCCCAATAAATTACCCCCACCACCATTCATTGACGTGGCTAACTGAGTGGAGGGGATGCTTGCGGAATACCTAACCGCCCCGGGGGGTATTTGTCATCATCCTCACCAGACCATTTGTCATCGGCAGTAGCCACCCGGCCAACTCCGTCTTCTGCCGCTGATCGGTCGATGTACATTAGGAAAGGGCTTTTCGTTCGTCGGCAAATCTCAACGGTCTAAAGTCAGAGGTTTAGTTTCTCCAATCCGTATTTTAATGGAGTTTGAAAGAGATGAGTTTATATTAAGTATATTAAAATTAATTTAACAAAGTATCATTTTCACCAGTTTATGTTAAGAAGAAAAGTGGAATAGAATTGAATTGTTTATTTTCATGCCTGTGTCATTAAACTGAATGATGCTGTAGATCTCTTTATAATTATTGCAATAAGTACATATATGTGGTCTATAAGAGCCGCTCTAAGAGCCTAAAGTCCTAAGCGTAAAGTTCATATAAGAAAAAAAATGAATACAAATGATAGTCAAAAAATAATATTGAGCAAAATAAATATAAGCGAAATACGTATCTAGTCTAATCAAGAGAGCCTGGTGATTACTGTAGTAAAAGATACATAAACCTTCCATTATAACAGCGACCCGTTGCTGGCGACCACTGACAAATGTTAAATCTATAATAGATTTCCTATAACCTATTGTTAAATCTATAAACCTTTCTGCTAAGGTATGCTCTAATGCATCCATGTTCAGTCAATAGTTGGATTATGTAAAAATCGACCTCACCATGCCGGCGACCAAACCACAAGCCCACACGGGTATTAACCTGCTAGTCCACCTCTCGGAATCTGTAGCCTCCTAACGCTGCTGTCACTGATCAATGATTATTTTCCGCTCTTCTTCTCTGGAAACGTGTGAGCGTCGTCCATAGTTCTTACATATTTTTTTTTTAACAAGAAGATCAACACGCGGTATCCTAGCTATTTAGCACACCGCCTCATATGAGATAGTTCGAATCACACTTAATGTCATTAAGGAAACTCTCCGATAAACGGAAACTTTCTGTCTCCTGTCTGATTTAGTATTTAACACAAATGAACAGACGACAGTAGGAATAAGCCTTCTGTGACTCTCCTTATGATTACACGTTTGGCACAAGTCATGACAATAATGATATTACTTTAGCAGATTTGCTGCTGATATATTCCGTGTGAACATTAAAGCGGTGACGTGCATCAATCATGGACTCCTAGGCATCTTAAGCGAAACTGGGAACGAATTTCGTGCCTACTCACCGTGATGGTGATGGACTCAGTGTGCTTCCTGATAGTGACTAGGAAAACCTCGGTCTTGTGATCTGCAAGTCGTAGGCCAAACAAACACAGCCATCTTCGAACCGTTGCAACAGCCTGGTTAGCGATGAAGGTACTTCTTTCAAGTACTTCGCCACCACTACCACTGCAATATCATCTGTGAATCCCACAACTGTAGCTCCCTCCGTCATTGTGAGCATGAAAATTGCGTCATACATGACTTTCCACAGAGGAGGCCCTAGTACGTAGCCCCGTGGTACACCACCAGATACGATGTGCCGTATCTCCTTTGGTCAATGTCTGAAAGATATCTCTACCACCAACAGTATCTACCGTGAATCGCTACGAAATCCATATCAAGCCCTTGAATTACATCCATTCCATATACACATTCCACCCTCCGCGAACTTATATAGCCTGAGGGAAAGGATTTTCTCGAATACCTTACCTATAGTATCCAATAAACAAATTGGACGATAGGTTGACGGTTCTTCCAGTCTTCCTTTACCCTTTGGAATAAGTACAAGGTGCTGTCTCTTCCAACGTTTCAAAATTGAGTGTTCACGAATGCAGGAATTGAAAAGATTGATGAAAATATCCTGCCGTTTCTTGAGAGCCACCTTAAGAGTCACATATCAAATTCCGTCTTATCCTGGTGCCCTGCAACGTTGTAGGTCTGAGGAGTCGTTCTCTATCTCTTCCTGCGTGATTTGTCGAAAATGCGTTTTTGTGTATAATTTTTATTCGTCTGTTCCGGGAATAGTGTACTGACATTATTATCCAAAACATTCTATCTCGTTGGAAGCTGCGTCGTGCCTTTACTTTGTTTCTTAAGTGCTATAAGGCCTAACCCATGAGTCTGCTTCCAAATCATCACCGAGTTCTCTCCAGCAACGTCGTTTAATTTCTTTGATGGCTCGTCGGAGTTTCCTTCTAGCTCTCTTAAACTCTTCCTGAAGTACAGAAAACTACGGAAGACCTCTTGCTTGTTGATAACGCCATCTTGCTGGGTTATAACACCGAAGAAAATCGCCAATAGTATCTGTCTACCAGTATACAGGGGAATGATATTTTCCAGGCTTTGAGTGGGCCATAGCTGCATTACAAGCCTCAGAAATAAAAAAGATCATACGAGCCTTTTCCTCGGCCGACCCTTAAAATTGACTTTCATTCTCTAGCATTACAGTGAATGAACCGTCATCAAAAGTCTTCGTGTTTTAGACAATGGTTCTCCATCGACAACTCTTCTTTCTAGTAGGCCTGTCTAGTGTAATCAAGAGAGTCTGGTAAGATAAAATATAACATTTTAGTTGTAAAAATTGTACAAAATAAATGATAAAAATTATAAAACGGTGTTCACGTACATAAAGAAGTAAACATAATGAAAGGTACGGAAAAAAATGATAAGTAATTGATCATATAAATGATCAGTAATTGAAAAACGTGATAAAATATGTAAGTAATGTCTAAAAATAATGAAAAATAATAATTAACCAACAGAATAAAACGACTGAAAGAAAACGATATTATATATATATTCAGTACTATTCAATAGTACTGAAGTTGATTTTTAAAATATGCTCATGTTGGCCCAATCTGTTTCTGAACAAATTTTGTTCTAATCATGGTTAGTTAAAATTCGTAAGAACCATAAATATATTGTTGTTGTTGGTGTTTAAATTTTAGGACAAAAAACAACGATAATCATTGCCCTTGTAACTAAGAAAACATTCATTCATTCAGTTATTGAATTATTATTTTATTTGTAGATAAATATATACAGTAATTGATAGAGCTGAGTAATTAAGGACGATCATTAATTTAGAGTATGATAGTTTAAGATCATTATCGATAATGAATATGATTAATGCTTATGAATATGCTATTTTATGATAAGACCGATAATTTATGATACTAATAATGTACTATAAAGAAATCAGATTCATATCAGGGTATATAATCCGATAGTTTTAATGATTTCTATGGTTTTATCAATATTCTCCTGATTTTCACCTAAAACCCTTTTAACGTTTTAGCTTTAAAAGTTTTAAAGCTATATTGTACAATGCAGACAAGAAAATAAATAACTTATGATAAAAGTAATATAAATATAAAAGTAATAAATATGGACAATAATAAAACATAAAAATTGAA
>NW_027105826.1:88267-89083 GCF_000696795.3 Halyomorpha halys
TGTATACATTGTAAATCAGTTTTTCTTACTTTATTAGAAGAACCAGAAGAGTGGTTTGAAAGTATCAACTAAATCTGATACCGTAGGACTAAAAACGGAACGATCGAGGCTCTTACTGCCCGAAAAGTTTGGTCGGTGGAAACCGAGGAAAAGCTCAGGAGACCGTGGATAAGCTCCTAACGAAGTCCTTAATGGAGCGACGCATATGTAACTTAGGCACTGGCCATTATAATGGAACAATGACCGCTTATCCAAGGATCCACTGCCTCGTCTGTTATCAATTCGGTAGATGATATCCTCCTTTATAATCTATTGCACAAATTCGTCTACATATTGATGACAGATAAGTTTGAAGTTGATGCCATTGGGATTTCAACTATTAAACCCTGCATTTTTTAGTATCTAATTTTCTTTTCTTGAATTTGTCTAACATAAGTTCTGTTCCATCAATTATCAGGAGCATTAAATAATAGCAAGGATGTAAAATATTATATACATCTTTAAAGGGCTAAGGACTCAAAAATGTTTTGATTTTGTTAACTTTTTTCTTTCTATGTATAATACACTAAACAAATTATAGTTGCCTATTACTCAATAGGCCCAGAATTGATAAAACTGGAATAAAAATCATACCAGAATTTATAAAAATAAACTAGTTTTGTATTATTTGAATTCTGTATTAAGTAGTATAAATATTAATTTTTCATTCCATTGCATATTAAATTATATTATAGATTCATTGTTATTATTTACACAAACTTGATTTTTTAGTTGTCCATTTTCTTTATAGAAAAAATTAATAATAATATCTGTAAT
>NW_027105826.1:89133-91693 GCF_000696795.3 Halyomorpha halys
AAATATTATTATAATTATTAAATATGTCTGTAATATTCTCTATTGTTTTGTTTTAAATAATATAAGATCGGCCAAATGAGCCTTAAATGATTATTACAAAAGTTAAATCTTTTGTTTGTTTAGTTTCGTGCTAATGATTTACAACAATTTACAACGCTATAAATATTAAACAATGATGAATAATATCTATGAATCATAAAAAATATATACCTATGAGTTCTCTTCCAGATTTTAAAGTGTGCACATCGCGGTCTGCTCTTGTGTTATCGGATAACAATAGTGCTATTGTTCTGTGTAAATTCGGTTCCTAGAGTGAAGCTTCCTGTCGAATCGGACTTCAGTCAGATAGGCAAAAATAATGTTTTATTAATTTCTTCTTTTTATTTATATCTAAATTTCTTAAATATTAACAAACAACTTAATAACATAGATTATATATTATATAGGTCCTAATTTATATTAAATCATTTTTTTCCCACTATCTAAAAAACTTTTTCGTGTTTATTATATTCGTTCTCACCTATTAATTAAAATAATAACTTCAGAATGACTGGAACTGATCTACCCAGTTCTAATTCAAAACGGAAGAAAGGAGACAGAATGACTCCCGACAATATTAGCCAATTATCAAATA
Source organism: Halyomorpha halys (assembly GCF_000696795.3). NCBI lineage: Eukaryota > Metazoa > Arthropoda > Insecta > Hemiptera > Pentatomidae > Halyomorpha > Halyomorpha halys. The sequence continues at coordinate 89,768 of NW_027105826.1, forward strand.
ATAAAATAATGCCAAGCTACATAATGATAAGCAGGAAAAATAGTTTTAAAAATGTATCCCATATCGTTATTAATAAATTATTTTTTAACACAGTTGGTGATGTCAATAATATAAAAAACTGAGAGAAGTGATATTCCCATATATTATTAGTTGAAACAAGTAAAGCTAGGCAGTCTGAAACTTTATTGGCAATCACGAATTTCGCAGGTCAATTTGAAGTAGAAGCAAGTCCTCATCGCTCACTTAACTATTCTAAAGGCGTGATCCGGTGTTTTGACCTAGAGTTTGCTACAATTGAGGAGATTAAGAATAAACTGAAAGATATTGTAACTAATGTCTTTAGAATTAAAATAAAGAGAAATGGAGTTGAAAAATTATCTATTGCAATACCCAATCCCGAAAAAAATAGAGTGGGATTTTTAACTGCCAAGGTCGATCCCTACATGCCCAATCCTCATCGCTGCTATAATTTTTATGGGTATGCACATCCAGCAAAACAGTGAAAAAAGCAGCATTGTGTGCCAACTGTAGTGTGGCCCGTCATATAGAAAACTCGATCTTCGAAAAACCACCAAGTTGCATTCATTGTTCTGGTGAGCATAACGCCCTGAACCGAAAATACTCTATTTTTACACAAAGAAATCAAGGCAATCCAAACAATTAAAAAGGTCTCTTCCTTTAAAGCTAAAAATATTCTACGGGAACAAAATCCGAATGTATTCTTAAAATTGTATGCAGAAGCTGCGAAATGTTCTGAAAAAAAAAGATATAAGAATCCAGGTTGACTTTTTCTCGCCATCCTCCTAGTATAAAACCCACACCTAAAACCGGAATTCCGGCCGCATGCTTGCGTTCAAAATTATTTAAAACAAAGGACAGTATCTTAAAAGCTTCCCACCCTACTCTTCCTCTTATTTATCCTGTCCCCAAATCATCTTCTAAACCCTCAAACCTTCCACCACTGTTACCCCTCACCACCTCCTCACTCCCATCCACCTCTAACTCCACCTCCTCAATTCCGCCTATCTCTTTATCCCTCTCCATATCGCTTCCATCCAACTTTTCAATGCCACTCACCTCCTCCATATCCATCCACCTCATCCCACATTTCCTCTTCGCCTCTCCATGTTACTACATCTTCTCCTATCCGCACCCCAAGGTCCACTACCCCAGTAACATCTTTCACTCAATCAGAACAACCACTTAATTTGGCCGTAGAAGGAAGAGATTACTTAAATCCGGACTGTTCTATGTTAACCGACGAGGACACCGGAAAAAAGGATGCTGATGGTTATAAGTTACAAAATCATAAAAGAGGAAGGCCTAAGAAAACCGAAACCACAGGTAAAAAATAAATTCCTAAATTAACGATGATTAAAATTTTTACTTAATCCACGTCTCTTGTATTTTTCTCTTTTTCTAATTAAATGACCTTAACTCAATGGAATTGTAATGGTTTAAAAACTCATTTCAAAGATTTAAAAATTATAATAAATGACATAAACCCAATCTGTTTAGGTCTTCAGGAGACTCATCTTTCACCACAAGAGAACATAACCATAAAAGATTTTGAAATTTATCGAAAGGATGACAGAACCTCAAATCTCAGCTGTCGCGGAGTTTTAATTGCCGTTCATACATCCTTCTATTCCCAATAAATTCATATTAACTCTCACCTTCAAGTTGTAACAGTCTATATTTTAGTGTAAATAATATGGAGTATGGATGAGATTTTTTTTTCTATTTTATTATTACATTTAGTAAGAAATTCTTACTTTCAATTTTATTGAATTTTATCTAGTTATGTATACATTGTAAATCAGTTTTTCTTACTTTATTTTGTATGTATATAATTTCATTGTTATTATTTTGTATTCAGTTGTTTTGTTTTCTAGCACTAATTAAATAATTTTTTTTATTTGTGTC
>NW_027105826.1:96753-102433 GCF_000696795.3 Halyomorpha halys
AAAAAGATCTAACTCGCTTGAACTGTTGTAAAATACTGATCTATTTGCGGAGCTCGTCCGTCTATATATATACAATCGGTCAGCTGTTCTCGATCAGCTGATATGGACCTGTCAGCTGACAGTCCGTAACTTATATATATATATATATATATAGCAAAAGACCTTAGAGATTCTTTTCATCGCGTTTGGAACCTTAGAAACCACTAATACGATTCATGAGGAAAGTATATAAAAAAAAGTGTTATTCATTTTACACCTGATCAGATATAAATCTTTATAAGTGTTTAACGATTAAGGAAATCTCAAAAAGAAGCTCAATTATCCTTTAAGAAGATAAATTGATTACTTATTCGAAATCTAATATCAATTAAACAATTATTTTCCAAAAATAAAAATGTTGCCCAAACCATTAACAATTACAGAATTCTCCTTTGTACCTCATGGTTTTTCATATAATATTCAAAAGAGAAGAAGAGCAGAGGGAGGGAAGACATATATCCAGGTAAATGGCACCTCATTTAAAAGGTTTTCTAAAGCCGGCGTTGACACACGTTGTGCATTCCCTGTCACATTGTGTCCAACCCCTAGCTTTGTGCGCTCCATAATCTGCGGCTCTCTGGGACTTAGGCAAATGATTATTTTTTAATCTTTTCTCCTGCGAGCTTTTACACCCTCTTTTAACCCTTTCCTATATAAGTAATTCGCCATGGAATTTCCATGACAAAGTGAAAGCCCCCTCTGTCGGACAACTGTTAGCGGTGACAAAGAAAAGGAAAGGTAGGCATTATGCGGCTGGAATTAAAGCAGTTTACTCAGAAGAACTACGTAACGCAATTGGCTAATTTCACGTTACTTTAGTATGTAATGGAACTTATTTGTTTATGTCTCAAGTAAAAAAGTATTTAAAAGTTGTTAATTAGATAGAGGACTTCACATAGGACAAAGGGCCTTTGTTAAGTAGATAGAGAACTTTATTTGTTAATTACATACAGAACTTTAAGTATATATTTGTTAATCAGGTTGAGAACTTCACTCGTTCGAATTTACAATTTTCGTCCATTCCTCACAACCGAGCACTTTCATATAAATACGCAAATTGGTGATGAAGTCTTTCATCATTTCATAAAATACCATATGGTAAAAGCACATAAAATAGCTCATTTACAATATATTATGTGACTTTTACCATCCGCCACAGCTTCTGTCCTCCTGTTCTTTTTAATAACATTTCTTTACCCAGATACGTCACAGTCTTACCACCGATATCTTGGATTCATCTTATACCTGCAATCAAAAGACAAGAAATCAACAGAATATTTTGCCAACTATACCGACTGCTCAGCAGGACCTCTCATCTCTCAATAGAAAACAAACTACTAATTTATAAGACTATTCTCCGACCTATCTGGACATTCGGACTTGAACTTTGGGGAACAGCTAAACCATCGAACATCAAACATAGCCTATCATTTCAATCCAAAATTCTAAGAACTATAGTGAATGCACCCTTTTACGTTTCCAACAGAACACTACACCATGACCTTCATATCCCTTTTGTCCTTGACCTCATACCAACCAAATTCTTAAAATTCATTATAAATCTTTTTAATCATCCTAATCCTTTGGTTCAACTTATCCACTTCCACCCTTCCCTAAATCCACCTCGGAGGTTGAAACGGAAAAGCCCAAGAGACTTATTGTATTATAAAAATGGATAATTGGAGTTCTGGCAGCAGATGATCCACTCATGTTTGCGGCTTTAGCGGACTTGCTCAGCCTACACTGGCTCATTACCAGTGATGCGGTGAGAGGGATGCGCTGGGATCTCAAAGAGCTCTGCTCTACCCCACACACGTGGAGGATAGAGTGGGCTCAGGAATCGTCTGGTCAATAGTGTAAATATTGCATATAAGAGTGTAAAGTGGTGATTCTTTTTTCATGTACATAGGTCGATTACGTTTATTTCCTTTATCCTTCTGTTTGTACATATTTGGAGAGAGATTTTATTTATTTTTATGTAATTTTTTTTCATTTATTTTATTTATCTTTATTTATTTTTTTTTTATCCTTATGTTGTTTTATATTAGTATGAATATGATCAGTTATCACTATTACCTATTGCCCAACGTTGTGGCTGATTGTAAAATTCATCAATAAATAACAATTTGAAATAAAACCGCATATATATAAAAAAGAATCAATAAATAATAATTATGAAACTCAATAAAAATATATCGTTTGTTATGAGATTACATAATCAAGAGGGTCCAAATATATTACTTAGGAGGAATGGATATTTCTAGGACGAGAGGAGGCAAATGTGAATATTTTTAATGAAATAACAATAAACAAAACAACAGGACACTATAATAATATATTCGTTATTTATTCTGGGACATTAAGGCAACATTTCAGTCCACTGTGAAATACGAATATAAAAACACCCTCTTAACTATCCAACATGAACTAGGCATTCTAGAAATGTTTTAGTAGTTCGTATTAGCCATATAATGTTGATACAGGGACACAATCAGACCCTTAGAAGGAATTTTAAAAAGAAAATTAACATATTAAGGAATGATTCATTATTATCTTAATTTTATCCAAAGGAAGTTTTTTTATCTTCCTTAACAAACTGTTTCTACGCTGAAAAGTTTTAATACTGGAATTCCTTTTTAGAAGGAGCAATTTAATTCTTGATTATTTTTAACATTTTCTCACCTTAACGTTCCTATTTTATCACTATCATGTATGTGATATTTGTAAATTAAAATCTGAGTAGCCTTGATCTTTTTTAAACAGGCGATTGGAGAAGATAATTTATAGCAATTAATAATCATTCAGAATCAATGCAGCCATTCGTAATTCTATATTTATTAATTTTTTTAATATACATATTTATTATCTTTATATATATATTATGTGTATATTATATTACTTATTACATGTGTTTATATATTTATGATTAACTTTCATATTAATATATTTATTTTTATTAATTCATTTAGAGTGCTATTTTAAGTTGTAATTGAATATATTTATTCATACAATATAAGTTGTAATTGTAGATGACCATGTAGTTTTTTCATGTATAAATATTGTATAAATATTTGTGCTATAATTATTATTAAGTAACTACTGATTACAATTCAATTCTATGTTTTATGAATTAAAAAAAATCATGTTCGGGTAACACTCTCACGGCCACATATGCCGACGACACAGCCATTTTAGCCAAGCATGGCGACCCAGCACAAGCCTCAGTACGATTACAAATACACCTACCTCACATCCATGAATGGTGTATCAAATGGAAAACAGGGATAAACATTGAGAAATCAGTTCAAATAACTTTTACGCTCCGTCGTGGTCTATGTCCTCCTGTTTTTCTAAACGAACGAAGTTTAACCCGGACAGACACAGTAAATAACTTGGATTTACATTAGACAAACGACTTACATGGACGTCCCACATAAAAATAACAAAAAAGCTTAATTTCCGACTTAAATTATTATTTCATCCTTTAAATAAACGATCAAAAATACCACTTTCAGATAAACTAAAGATTAATAATTACATTCTCAGACCAATTTGGACTTACGGTGCACAAATTTACGGATATGCCATAAAACTAACTTACTGAAACTGCAACAGTTTCAATCAAAATTACTAAGACTGATCAGTAGCGCTACCCACTACATCAGTAACAAGAACTTACACAAAGACTTACGAACTCCCTACGTACAAACAACCATTAAATCATTATATAAACGATTTCACGACGCACTTCCAACCCACACTAACCCTCTAATTTAAGGACTATCAACACTAGACTTACCAGATACGAGACGACGTATACGAAGGAGCAGGAATAGGGACCTCTTAAATTGATTTTTAAATTTAAATTTTAATGGAGAGGTATCATTGGATGACCTTAACCTTCATGACATTTTTTTTTATTTATTATTATTTTTTTTCTCTCTCTCTACATCTCATTCGCTGGTTGTAAAAATACTTTTACAATTGTGAATAAACTAAATAAAGTAAAAAAAAAAAAAAAAATGTTCGGGTAAGAGAGAAAATTGTAAAATTGAAAATAATGGAAAATGTATGTATATATAAAAAGAATAATAAAAGCTAGAAAAAAAAAATGAAAATATGTAAAGGAAGAACAATGAAAAAAAAAAATAATTCGGAATTGTTTCTATGACTATTTGTACACAGGTTTCAAAACCAATTGTTTGATACTATATCTTAAGTATACTGAGGCAACGCAACATTTTTAATAGTTTTTTTCTCTCCCTGATTACATTAATTAGATGCCTTTAAGTATTCTGTATATTTAACCGATGTATTAAACAACAATATCTTATAAGTCTTCATCTATGTATACAAACACGAGTATTTCACACACACTTCTAGTTATCGCTAATTAATTAACTTGGAGGTATGTTATGCTAGCTCTGAGTTGGGTCTCAATTGAGCAGGTTGCCATTAAGTGAGGAGCAACATTGAGTAGGAGAATCGTTAAGGGCCGAAACAGGCCTGACGTAAGAATTAAGACGTGAGTGGGAGTTGCTCACTAATGACTTTATTTGTCTGCTTTTAAAGCGAACAAACTGACGAAAAAGTATTGATTAGTTAAAGTATTCGCTTAGTTATTTGTTTGCTACTTCTACGTAAATGCAAGGTATGCCAATAGGCATAATTCTTTGATTAACGACTGAGCCTTCATTGATGTACAGTTAAATCCTCCAACCATATGATGGAGATTTGTTATCGAGATATTGATTTTTCAATATTTTTATTGCTATCGAATAATTTAAGGATTGGTGTGTTAAAATATATTTTATTTTTAAATAAAATAAATTTTATTCAACCCAAACCAACTCGTTTCTAACCTGGCTTCTCCTTCACTACCTAATAATCCTCCTAGACGTCTGAAAAGAAGATGGCCTCGAGATCTTCGCCTTTAGAAATGTTTTTGGAGTTCTATCAATGGGTAGATTCTCCACTTGTTTTTAGCATGTCATAATATCACTTACAGCAAATTTACTTGATGTGTATATATGTATACAGTTGTAAATATCAATAAATAAATTAATAAAAAAAAAATATTCAGTTAGTTATATATATTCGTTGAAATATATAAATTAAATTTCTGACATGAGTGTGGAGAAGGTTATAAATATTGTTTTGATAAATTAAAAATGTGATAGTTTACTGTTATCACATAAAAGTTTTAATTTTTAATTTAACATGAAGAATTGACAAATTAGGGTTATTAAACATAAGCTAAGGATGGGTTATTAATAAAATTATATGATTCCCTAATGTTTTATTTATGTGTTGTTAATATCTCATAGCGTAATTGTGGACTGAAATTAATGACCTGGGCAGAATAGCCTGCATAAAGTTTTTTTTAAAAATTGATGTGGTTCTAAAATTGTATTTTGGTATGATAATTTAATTATAATATTGGTAATTGTTTAAAATCATATGTACAATAAAAGCTGTTGTGACGAATTGTCCTTGAATTTGGCCGAATTGGCCGAAACGTAGGACTTATAAAGAAATATAAATTGTTTGGAGACTAAAATTGGATAAAATTTATTTTATTTAAACAATAATAACCAGTCTCAAGAAAGTTTAAATATTACATGTAAAGATATTTAATGTT
>NW_027105826.1:102517-106437 GCF_000696795.3 Halyomorpha halys
TAGTTATATATATTCGTTGAAATATATAAATTAAATGTCTGACATAAGTGTGGAGAAGGTTACAAATATTGTTTTGATAAATTAAAAATGTGATAGTTTACTGGCAGAGCATGTGATAGGCTTAAGGCAGTTAGTATTTAACCGACAAACAGCCAGGTTACTTTTTGTGACCGTTAGTTTAAAACAAAAAAATTCTGGGTGTTGTGCAGCGAAACCAAGAAAGAGGATTCATCAACGAAAATCATTTGATTTCAATAAAAAAAACAATGTAAAAATGTTCTAATAATGAATACGTATTATAGAGATGTAATAATATTATAATTAGTTAGTAGTAAAAAAATTAAAATAAACATGTACAGCTACAATTCATTAAGAGTTAAGTGTTCAGTAATTTGTTAGGAAGTAGCGTTACTTCTCTGAGTATCAATAGTGCAAGGAGGTACTACTCATAGTATTACCCCCAATTAAGGGTATCCCAATTTATAGAATGTGTCCTAATAGGATCTTGAACTCACAGGGTTGACTTATGGCTCATTTAACAGAAGGAAAAATTATTGGCAACTGTCGGATTCGAATTAAACTCGGGGAAATAATAACAAAGCGCGTGACTTACTTAATTATTAATATATTTATATTAGCAATAATAATATAATCAATATTATATATATATATATATTTTTATTTATTTTTTTCCTAAACCCCCTATTTAAAATTAAAATATAGTTTTTTATTTAGCAGAGACTGTGTAGTGGGGTTTTGTTTCCATCCGAAGCTTGTTTACATTTTAAAACAAGAATGTAAAATAAATAAAATTGAATAGAATTGAAAAACTGCATGAAACCCTCCACTCCGGCCTTCCATGGTACCCTTACTTATCTGACTTTTTAAATATACAATTATAGCGAGTAGATTGGTCGATGTACGACATGTCATGACGGGAGATCATAACACAAAAAAGGCATTGTAATGTTACATTAATTAAACAAATCTTTTTTTCAATTGTTAATTCGTTCCAATGTAAAATACTTCATTAATTAAGAAAATTCTTTTTTTAATCGTTAATTCCGTCCAATGTAAACTTTTACTAAACAATCATCTCAGTCGGCACTAATTTTGCTTTTATTTTTTATCTATAAAGTAAACTTCTAGGAAAGAAATCATATGAAGTATTTTCATAAAATCATTATTTGTAAAATAAAAAACTATCGATCTGGTGAATAAAGTTGCCGACAATACATTAACCTTAACTTTTATGCTACCTATATATGAAATAATTGGTTGCATGCGTGAGCGTGAATGAGAACAGCCTAATTGAGAAACAATTCGTACGTCTGTGTGTTAGGAAACGTATTTGACCTTAACAAGAATTAAGTATTTAAGGTACCTGCCAAAGAAGTACCTAATTGAAATTACTTATTTAAGATAAGTACTTTCTTAGGATGTGAGAGTAACTTTTTTCTCAAACCGATTTTCCAGAAGTCTCTCTTTTTATAATCAATTTTAGACATTTCTACAATTATCACGATATTTAACTCGCCATATCAATGTAAAATTAATCAGTCTTTAATAAAAACTAAGACTTATCCTCATTGAAACTGTATTTACAATTAACAATCCGAATTTTCAAAAAATCTTTATTTAATGTACTTTTTAATTTTGTTGGATTCCCATTGTGAATAATATATAATTTATCGCTTTAAAACTAGCGAGCATTAATTTCACTAAACAAAACGATTTTTGGTTTTATGAGCTATCAAAATTTTGAACTTATAAATAAAAGTAATAAAAAAAATAAATAAATGAAAGAAAATTCAAAATAAGTAACAAAAAAGTACATTTTAAATTATTTGTATATGAAAAAGGAACGGTTCTAAATTATTTCTTTTGGATTATCAAATAAAGAGTTTAGCAAAAAGTAATTGTAATTACAATTATTATTGCTTCCCAATTATTGTAATTTGAAATTAGGAAATGAAATTACAATTTTAATTAATAATTTCAACAACTTGATGAACCATTTTAACTGTAATATTGATCTCAAATAACAATTACTGTTCGAATCAAAGTAATTACAATTACATTTTACTGTAATTAGTAATTTCAATTAATTTTTGTCCACCTATGACCCTAAAGAAGCATTATTATACTGTCAACTTCTTCTTCAAGTTAAAGAATGAGAAAATATTCTTTCATTTACGATTTTTTTTATGAAACAATCAATAATTGTATCTTTATTCAATATTTTTACTTTCACTTACCGATATATGGAATATACAGTAAGAGTGCGAAATTTCAAATATAAGTATTTTGAAAGAAAAAGAAGTTTTCTTCAAGGGTCTGCAGAGTCCAAATAAGTAATTCTTGCAAAATGGTAAACGCGTGAACAGAAAAACGTAAAACAGTCCTTCAAAACTGAAATTACACATTCAGGGAAAGTGTAAGTCTGGAAGTTACAGCATCTTTTTTCGTTAAAATCAATCAACTGGAAGTGCCACGTTAGAGAATCAATTTTGGAATTTTTTTAAAAAATTTTCCCTAACTGTTGTGAATAAAATCATTGAATGTTTAATTTTTTTTTAATGTCGCAAAGCGACATTGCTATGTAACATCAGGTAGATTCTCCTTTAAAATAGTCTATCAGGACTTTAATGTCGAATAAAAAAAAAAATCTAGTTGTTCCTAAAAAGTACATTTTGTTCCATATATTGCCGATTTGGCCAGAACCAAATACCATTCCTTCCACGATAAACTTCTCAACCACCCAATCCCACTTTTTTTTTCTAACGTGGCTTCTCCTTCAATACCTGATAATCCCCCTAAGCGTCTGAAAAGAAGATGTCCCCGAGATCTTCTACTCTGGTAACGTAATTGAAGTTCTGCCAATAGGTAGATTCTTCACATGTTTGTATCATGTTATTTTATATCTAATAGCAAATTCACTTGTTGTATATAATTTTATACAGTAGTAAACAACAATAAATAAATTACTAAAAAAGAAAATTACCTTTAAATTTGCTTATTATTATTAGCAATAATAAATAATGAAGAAATATTAAAGAATTGGAAAATAATAGAAGTAGAAAAAAGGAAATATAAATAAAGGAGTTCAAATCGGAAAGGCCGCGACGGCCCGATCTCTTTCGATCCCACTGATATTACACGGCTTCGTTATCTTTTCTTAAAATGTATTCATAAAATATAACAAATGAAGAAATAAAGTTGATATTCGTTAGTTTACGCGAACAAACTTAAAATATAAAATTTTTGCAGTAAGAAAAAGTTGATGCACTCACCGCACCAGATTTTTAATACTCTGTTTGCTGGTTATGAGAATGAAAATTTTACTAAATTATACTCCGGGCCTAATTTGTAGCGCATCGTTGTGTATGTATGTATATATATTATAGCAGTACAATTTTTCAATTTGTGAATGAAAAGTTTCCGACTGCAACCTAAAGATGGCAGCACTCATTAATAAAACAAGTGAATTTCGTTGTTCATCAGTTGACAGTTACTCACCAAAGTTTCAGCCATTTTGTACGCGCAGTGTTTATATAACAGTCGTTACATTGTCGTTACTCACTCATTGTCGTGAGTGAGTTGATGTGAGAGTTTTTGCGAAAATTAACAAAATCGAGTATCTAATAGCTTTCATTAAATATTTGTTTTTGAAAGGTAATACGCTTACGCAAATCAAAGATGCGTTGGATTCTGTGTATGGGGACTTTGCACCATCATTTATCACAGTGAAATTTTGGGCAGCTGAATTTAAACGTGACCGTACGACAGGTTACAAAGATGGGAGCATCGCTGGAAGAAGTTTGTAGTGTTACAAGGAAACTATGTTGAAAAATAATTCAGGAAAAAGGTCTTGTTTTTTTGTTAGTGGTCGGAAACCTTTCAGACCACCCTATATATAT
>NW_027105826.1:106542-146791 GCF_000696795.3 Halyomorpha halys
TAGAATCCTTTCAATTATTTTTAATATGACGTGTTACGATCCTGTATCGACGTATATCTCTCTACATTAAAACCTAAAAAAAAATAATAAATAAATACAATGAAAAAGGATTTGGAAAACAGAGCTATCGGGTGACATCCTTAAGCTCTTGAAATTTTTTACCATGCCTAGGGATTTAACTGACTATAACTCAGAGAACGAGCATTACGGGATTAAGGAGAGATACTGATTCAAGCCAATAATCATACAGGTCTTTCTTTATTCCAATAGCTCCCCTTGTTAAACCCTTTGTAGGGATTGTGAAAAAAAAATTTACAATACCACATGGATTAGGGAAGGAAATATTTGTAAATATAATTCCGTATGGCAGAATAAAACATTTTAAATAAATTGTGTGATGTTATATCTCCGTTTGATGCAGTTAAAATACGTTTTTAAGGGATTTGAATATCAACTACTTAATTTACTTTAATTTAATTAATTAATTTTTCTAATGGATTCGTACATGCATTCATGAAAACTTAAAATGACCTAATTATTTTTTATTTATTCCGGTAATGTAAGTCAGCTGTAACGTAATTTGTTTGTAACATTTTATAGACAATTTTTTTTTCTAATTTTTTTTTTCTAACTAATCCTAAATAAAAATAAATAACTTATAAAGTCATATTGAAAGATTGATATGCAGGCCAAGCTTGCATAGGCTTGAGGATCTCTAGCAGGATCTAAAACTGCTTGGCATTTCTATATGGAAGACCCATAGTGAGGACAGGAAGGAGTGGAACTGGATTGCTAAGAAAGTCTTCGTTTTGAATAGACACCACAATCGCATTCTTCTCTAAACCTGGAATTCTGGTCGTAATTTTGTTGACATTAAACTCTTTTAATTTAATTTTAAATTTAATAAAAAAATTCACTTTTTTTTAAATTTCTAATCTGATATGCGTTAAAATGTAATCCACATTACATCTATGTTCCGATGACCTTATTAACGGTCATAATTTTCTTTACGGAATCTTTTACTTTGTTTCATCAAGCATCGTTGAATTAATCGGGCAGATACCAAATGACTACAGGCAGGTGCTCGCTGACATTGAAGAGAAGATTTAGCGCAGGACGAAGAGGAGCCGAGGTATGCAGATATGAGGACACAGCTAATGGCGTAGAAGACAGAGGAGACCAATTACGGAGAATCTCATGCATTAAACATCCCGCCCTGGACATCCCTCAAGAAGGAGTAATTGCCCTTTTGCATTAATCTTCGTCCTTCTTCTCCTATCTACTGCACTCCTGGCCACCAGTTAGCTCGTTTATGTATGTATGAGGAGGTGGTCTGCGTCCCTCGGGCTGGCCCTTCTGGATTTTTTTTTTTATTGTGGTAAGGTCGGTACTGAAACCTTGACGAGCAGTCCATACGTAATGGTTTTGAAGAGAAGTACAATTAAATTTAAAAAAAAAAAAAGAGAATTTCCTAACGTTTTATTCTCTTTTTTTCTTAAGGCGGAAATGGCGTACAACGGACAAAAAAAATTTTCTTTAATGCCTCTATGATTAAGTTAAGTTATGAGGGCTAGAGGAGTACTAACTGTTAGAGAAATATAAAGAATATGGTCAGGTTTGCGGTCAAAAAATGAACAAAAATAGTTAACAATTATTTATTTTCCGACGTTTCGCCCCACTTTGTTGAGCTTTATCAGGGCTGTTGAAGCTGATAATCTCGTACCTTGAGCAGCCCTGATGAAGCTCAACAAAGTGGGGCGAAACGTCGGAAAATAAATAATTGTTAACTATGTTTGTTCATTTTTTGACCGCAAACCTGACCTTTATTTTTATGTAAAAATAACAAAGTTTGATTCTTGCTTCTTTATCATTCACTTTTCACTGTTACTACCCCTTTCCTTCATTTTCTTTTCTGTTGATAATTCCAAACTACAATATTCCACTTTCATAGTTCCAAAATTTCATAGTTTATTTTGACTATGCCTGAGTTACCCACTAACTGGTGATACATTTTATTAAAGGAGACATCGACAACTCGACAACATCGAAGACTCCACAACAGTAATGAATTTGTGAAGTGTAAACTGTGTGTTAATATATATGTAATGGTAATTGTGATTGTAAATTTCTCACTTTCTAATTTATGCATTTGTATTTCAACTGTATGAACATGCCGATTGTAATCGAATTTGTAAATCAAGTATAAATGGCCTGAGTGGTCGAAACACTTAAATAAATTTAAAAAAAAGGAGACATCGAGTTATATCTTTATTATAGAGAAGGTTCAGAAATAATAAGTAGAATAAGTATGTGAAGGAATGATAAAGAGTAAATTTTTAATGTAAGATAATAATGGTAACATTTATTTTTTGATTTTTTTCTTACGCGATCATTATGATTGAAAGGTCAATACCTTCCAAATAATTAACTTTATTTTCGAATATTTTTCAAATTATTTAAGGTTTATTAAATAAACTATGTAGGGCTGTTTCTCTATAATATTTATTTATACATTTTTTATTTAACAATGTTAACAGAACAATACAACTAGATGTAAAGTGTGGAATTAAAACATGATAGTTATAATAGTTTGTAAGGAAACTACACCTTGTTTTCAGCTCAATGATTGTTCAAATTTAGGAAATCCCGTGCCTACATTATTTTAAAATTACTCCTAGGATTATCCATAATAGATAGGGATGGAAGATTACGAATTAGTGGATTTATCTAGGCCAAGATTTGAGAATTAAAGGTTTATTTGTTACGGGCCAAGTCGGTGGCAGATGGAATATTGAGATCTATATGCACAATTAAATTTGTGACATAATAAGGATCATAGACTTCGTAAAATTCCACTCCCCGTTACCAGCAGTTAAAGGAGCAGTAACTTGGGAAATCCAACCCCATCTCGAAGACTAAAGCCCATTGATATGCTGTCATCATTTCTTCAATTATCTGTTATATTACTGACATTAATACTATTTTATTTATTATTCCTCTTTGTATTTTTCTTAAATAACCTTTTTTTTCCCCAATAGCAGCCAATTATGTATTTTTTTTTTTTTTTTTTTTGGCCAAGACTCCCATTGGAGTCCTATACTGCCTAACCATGGTTGGGGGTCAAAGTTCTTCATTTTGTGGGACCGCCACTCAATGAAAAAAGTCAACGTCCCAGGCCGGATTCGAACCGGCACCGCCAATAGACATCAAATTGGTAAGACTGTGTCTTAACCACTGAGCTATGGGCGGCCCTAATTATGTATTTTATTAAATCTATAGAAGTCATTGTTTTTTGTTATTAAATTTTCTTATTCTCTCTTCTTAAGAATTATTATTTTTATCTCTTTACTTTATTTTATTTTATATTATAATATATTATATTTATATATATTATAATATAATATAATATAATTCAACGTTATTATTCACAATTATTCAATAATCATAGCGTTGTAAATAGCGGTGTATTTTGTACGAGAATATACTCCCCCCCCCCTCTTCAGAGTTATAATAACCAAGTAATTCATACAGTTTTAGAAAAAATAAATAAACTTTTCGATGCCCAAGTGGCCTAAATATCGAATATTCCTAAGAACTATAGTAAACAGTGTAAAATTGTATTTTTCTTACACTTTTTCTCTTGTGAGCACCTGCGAATATTGTACATGGTTACATGAACGTTAATACCAGCATTTATGTCAAGTGACTTTAATATATGTACGAGTTTTTTAGATAATTTGACTTAAGAAAACCAGATCAGCCAAAACGTTAAGTATTTAATGAAAAGTGAGTAACAAAAACTACCAAAACTAAATTTATTGGAGTATGATTATAAATTAATACTGTCAAATATCACATTTTTTAAAAAATAGAATGAATTATTATCAATATAAAAAAAAAATTCTCGATTTTCAATTTCAAACAAAAGAGTTAGGTAAAAAAAAAAAAATAAGTTACTACAACTTCTGGTCTTGATACAGATCAGCAAGTAATAGGAGCTTAACAAAGTACACAAAACGTAATTGAAAAAAAATTAAGAGCAATAAGAAAATCCCTACAAAATAAAAAAAAAATCAGTTAAAGATATTTACAATGATTTTATTTTATTAACTTTTTTTTGGGAAAGCTTTAAAATTATATATGTCTGAATATTTATTAATACCAGTAGAGAGAAAAAAAATGTTCTGTACTATGAAATATGATACCAACTTCTTCCTTGTTCAACTTTATTGAAATTTTGAAAAATCCTCACGTTACAGAATAAAACCATTGATTGGAATTAAAAAGAAAAAAAAAGTAAACTGGAATGAAAAGAAAACCTATTCTCCATCGGTCACGTTCAACAAAGAAAAGTGAACCAATTTTAACAAAGTTTTTGTTTACCTTCAAACCACCACTGGCGAAATGCGATCCCAATCTGACCAACCATGATTTTATTCCTCTTGTATTTCTTTTTTCTTTAATATTTCAATGTTCCTGTTCTTCATGTGTGACATATGGACTTTGAAAAACAAGATATTTTGTATTTTTTTATTTTTTTTATTTATCTTGAAAAAGGCTAAGTTGACTGTAAAATAGCTATACAACGCAGAACATTAACGTATTTTTCAATATTAATATTATTCAATACTAATTACTGCTATGAAAAGAAAATCGATGGCTCACAAATAAAAGTTACAAAATACATGGTAATATTTTTCATAACAATGACTATTTTATTACTATCATTATTGCCTATGTGTTTTTTGTTTTGTTTTTTCAAGGAAATAATTAGGGAGATTTATTTAGAGGTAATTTATTCACCGTATTTTCACTCAAAGAAGAAAATAATAAAAGGGAGCGAATTTTAAAATTTACTAAAAATAAAATTTAAACAAAATTCCACAGTAAGAATCATCACTTTTTTTCTGATGATTGAAATTGTGAAAAAATAGGTTTTACATTGCAATAAATAAATAAAATTATTTATAATGCAAGAATTTATCCATCTTACTTTTAATAAAATCCGGAATCACCTTTTCGACATTTTTGGAACCCAATGAAGTTTTAATTTATTTAATCACTGTATTGATATGTCCACACACAGACTCATACTTGACCGAGTACAAGTAACTCAATTATTTGAATCAAAAAACCTGGTGAGCACTCCAACAGACTGACACAAAATATAGACTACCCCTTTCCAAAGTTCCTCAGTCCCCTCTTAAAATGCATTACCAGAATGTAGAAAAATAGGCTACCCTCAACCCATTTTTATCACGATAACGACCCCAAGCACCCATGGGGCTTAGAAGGAAAAAAAATTGTATATGTTGAAAAGAATATTTTCATTATAAAATCAAACGGTAACGCAAACGGTGAGTAAGCGCCACAGTTGTTGTTGTTGATTGTTGCTTAAAGGCGTAAAACTCTCTGGTCATCAACGCCTATGGCATGATAAAAGTAAAAAAAAAATAAATAAAAAAATAATAAAAAAAATTAATAAATAAATTTAAAAAAAATAATAATAAAAAAAAAGAAATCAAAGAGGAGTTATAATTTATAAAGAAGGCGATGTGCTTTAAAAAATAAGCCCCACAGTGCTCCCCTGCACACAGCGGACCCCACAACCAAAATGCCCTTCAGGCAAAGAAAGGATATTTATGTTTATAATGTATACATATTCCTATTTATGGGTTATGTATTGGTCTTGTTTGTGATAATAAAATTAATAGAAGGATTAGAGAAAAAAATGATATGTTCTCAATATTTTACACACTGAGAGTTTCCTGTGTGCCTAAATACTACTAGCTATTGAATCTCATTCCCTTAAAAACAAACAAAAAAACAAGACCTATTTTACATCTTATGTTGAAAATCATATAGTTTCAAACTTTTATAAAATAATATACTAAATTAAACTGAACCAATTTCCCATGTTTTTTTTTTCCTTTTAATATTCAGACATTATTAGATATTCGACCAAAGGTGATATAGGCCGATTCCCTCTTTAAACAACGCTTAAGGGTGGTCTAGTGACGTAGGTAGGACTCATGAAAGGTGTTATAATACAATTTCGACACTTGTACAAATAAAAGAGGAGTCATCATTTGCCTTAAACTGAAAATTTATGTTATGTTTTTGTGGTTTTACTACTACAAGTGTTACTAAAAGATCTTTTCGGGCAATACTGAACCTATTTTCCGTTATTTTAACCATAAAGAAAGTGACAATTCTTACACTGTGATTTTTAATTAATTACAGAACAATTATTTCGTAATATTTTTAAAATTTTAAGACATTTTTATATATACCTACCCCTGGCAGTTATTTGCTTCAATAGAAAAATCCGAAACACATAATTACCTTTATACGTAATCACTAAAGTCGATTAACAAAAAGTAAAGATCTGTTAACATTAATGAAATCAAATAGCCTTTGCTAGTTTTGTCATACATTTTTAAACTTTCATTAATGTTTTCGCTATACCTACCAGTTACAACTGAATTCAATCAAAATCTAAATTTGCTTGGTCGGATCTCTGTAATTATGTCTCCTATTTGCATTATGTTCGACTCACGGAACATACGATTATTTAACGCGCTTTGATAAGAAGTAGAACAAAACAGGGTAAAGTTCCTCATTGTATATCTGTCTAAATTCTACAGTCAACTCTTTTTTAAGTTAAAATTTATAATTATTTTTTATTTTTAAGAAACATAGGCATTGTCAATTCCCCAGCTAAAGCGGTTATTTAATTAAAATCTATACATTATTATTTTTACACATTATATAAATTGAAATAGAAGAATAATTTAATTAAACTAATTTTATTTGTAAAACTATTTTATTTTATGCATATAAATATACATGTTTTTTTGGCATTAGTGACGTTTAGGTCTTTTTTTTAAGTGCTTAATTAAAACTAATATTTGTGTAGATTCTCACCAGGTTTTTAACAGAAGACGTAAATTGAATAACAACAAGCATTATGCATCTATTTCTATTTAAAATTTTCAATTCTTCTGGAAATAGTAGAACCCTATAGAAGAGATGTGTTTACTTTGATAAATCCATTTTCTCTTTTTCTGTTGCTTTTTATGATTTCATTCATTCAGTTTCATAAATGATATGTTTATTGATGTGTAATGGATCTTCCCGTGTTAGAAATTTGAAGAAAAATAAACTGTCTATTTGTATTAAGCTTGCTCTTCATCTTAGTCCACCTACGATCAGTTAATTATTTTATCATATAGGACCAATTATAGTAGTGTAGCTATCTAAATTTTACAGTCAACTTAGCCTTTTTCAAGATAAAAAAAATACAAAATATTCTAAAACCATTTGGCGTTTTTCATTTTAAATTTACAACTACATTAACTATAATTTATTTAATAAATAAATTGGAAACTGTTCACATACAAAAAGGAAAATTCACTTCATTGCACCTGCTAGAATATAGGACATAACATGATTAAGAAGTCAGAAAGAAGAACAAAGTAGACCTTTATCATAGGACCAATCTTACTCAATAAAGGAATAAATTATTGTTAAATTTTAATTTCTCAGTTCCCCTTTTTAGTCAAATTTAGAGTTCAAACCTGAAAATTCTCGGTAAAATATATTTTAAAAATCATATATATATATCATGTTGAATTTATACTTCGACCATGTTTTTGCTATTTTACAATGAAGTTCAAAATATCAAAAGTAAATTTTGAGCTAGGGGTGAGTGCTGTTCAAATATTAACCCTTCTAGATAAGGGTCGCTATGGTCTAATGGCTGGTGGTCCACGGCCCCAATCCTGTTACCTGACTCTCCAACTAGACTTTATAGGGCTCCAGACCGGCTCAGGAATTCTATATATTATCTGATGTATTATATTTTACTGAGAAAAAAAAGAGAAAATATTTCTTGAACAATAGATTCATATATGAGGGGGTTTGCTTAATTTCATTAATTATAAAATGGAATTAATCATCTGTTTGATTATTGTAATGTTATCTAGCGAAATTGGCTGAACCAAGTGTAAGGGGTAATAGATAAGAGTGTGAGTGATTATAGATAAAAATCTGATTTTTAGTTTTTTATATTATTTAATCCTTAAATTAGATTAAAAAATAATTGAGAAATTAATTTAGAATAGTATAAAAATAATAACTAGTTTATATATACATAAGTAGGGTATGAATACTTAATAACTTACTTAACTTAATAACATTAAATTAATTACATGATCACGCTAAATATAATCATATAATCTAGAGACTAGAAAGAAGCCACATACAGCAGCTTAATGATAAGGGCTTGCACAGACCCGTGACAAATAACCACAGAATGAATTAACTGTGTAAAACTTAAGTAATTAGAACTTAAGTTAAACACGTCTAGAACTTAAGTCGCAAAGTAGGTGTTTCCTAACTACTTGCAGTCAGCGGCGCCTTAAACTCTACGCAGGCAAAAATATTTCTGGAGGCCCGCTGCGGCAGTGGAACTTTCCCGTTTTCTTTGAAAATTCGTTGTTCCCAAAGGTACAGGGTCTTGGTACGGTTTGAACCCGCCAAATTCTACTATAAAGAAGTTATTCATTTAATGGTGTGAATAGATAAATCTAATTATTTGAATAAGATAATTTGAAACAGCTAGTTTGTAAAATATAACTGGTTGGTTAATTTGATGAAAAACACTCCGGTGTATGGTATAAGCAGTATTGAATACATGTTGTTAATACACACCCTTTAGGTAAATTTGTTGATCACATTTTCTGTTTATAATAGTTTTTTTTTTTATATTTAAACGTTTTTCAAAAGAAATATTAATGTTTTGTAAAAGTTTAAGATTATTAATATAAAACCTTGTATCTTAATCTTTTGATTAATGACTTATTCCAAATAACTGTGATCACTTATTTTTTTTTAAAACTATTTGACGATGAAAAAAAGAAAGAAAAATAACCCTCTCCAGTTTTGGAATTGTTCTAAAATCCATTTCTCCTCACGGAACCAGATCAATATATTTATAGGTAGATCGGTAAAAATTACTAAGAAACTTCATTACGAAATATTTTCACGAAAATATTCCTGGCCACATAATCCTTAAGTCACAAATCTAAGTCTAAGTTACTTAAATTCCCGATCCCCAACTAGTGGCTCTGATGAAGGCTAGAAATTCTGGCCGAAACGTTGCCACTATAAGTTTATTCAAGTTATTGGTGTTATTTTCTGACTGCACCCCAACCATCTTCTCTTCATATATAATATCCATAGTCAACTATCTTCTAATCATTAAGTTTTTATTTTTTCTCGGTTGGCTCGACAGACAATATTACAATATTTCTAGCTGTTTTAAGGATTTTTTCGTTTCGTAATTTTTTCCGTTAGCATATGTTAAAAAAAAAAAACTACTGAAAAAACTCTACTAGTTGTTTCTAATATATATAAATTAACAACGACTTTATATGGCAGTCCCACAAAATGAAAATTTTGCCCCCAACCATATAGGTAGGTACAGTATAGGACTCCAATGGGAGTCGAACAAAAATATATAAAATGTATATATGTAGATAAAAATCGTTAGTGGTTAAACATTTAATGAACTGTTTATCGATTGAGAAGTTACCAATTCACTTTAGGTAATTTATTTTTCATATATTAGGGGAGCATCTATCGGAGATAAGGTAAATTTGTATTGAAAAACTCGATTTGTAAAATCGACTAGGTATGGAGAAATTTAAATTTATCAAAATCCTTCTCACTTTAATTTTGAAGTGAACATATTAACTTTTGATACAAAATTTCTCAATTATATTTTTACCTAAAATTTTTAATAAATTTTTTTCTGGTCATAATGTTCAAAAGTTTGCAGAACTATATTCAAGATCTTTTCTATGGGACCTTTATTTTTTATTGTTAAATCTAAGCTATGATTCGGCTGGAAGAATATATATATATATATATATACTGTTTGATGTATATATTTATTTCTTTTCCTCAGGTATCAAAAGTGAGAAGGTAGAGGCTTAATCCCTGGGTTCCCAAATAATTAAAAGTTAACTATAAATTTGTAAGGATAAGAAGCTAAACCATAATTTTTTTTACAGGAACTCGGATTATTACACCTCAATATGTGTACCTCAACTACCTAAATAACATTCGATATTACTGTATATAACAATAACAAACGAGAACTTAAAATGAAAAACCATGTTCAAAGAAATTTCTATTAGAACTATCTAACTTAAAGCGATAATCTTCTGTAGAAACTTCAGAGACATCCCGAGGTGTAAGAAGGATTCAGGGGACAGAGTTAGATGAACAAAAGTGCGGGTTAGCCGCGACGAATTACCATTGTCAAAGCGGTGTGGGGAGGTTAAAGAGCGTGAGGGAGTTGAACTAACTCGCTACAAGTCCGGGGCGAGACAGACATAACTAAGTAAGGGATAAGTTGTGCTTAGCAAGTTGCCTAATTGAGCAGTCACTGTTAGCTTTCGGCAGTGTCCGACTGTCTTCTCGGACAGTCCCAACTTCATCGAGATTCATTATTTAATCGAGAAGGGCGGCTAATGGTTCTTATTTATTGAAGGGGCTCTGTATTAGAGAACAAAAGCCTCAACAGATTATCCAAAACGTTGTTAATGCCTAATGTATTTCTACACGTATCTAAGCCAGTCTTTTGAAAACTTTGTTTAATGACATTATAAGCAGAAACTGAAAAAAAATATTCTATTATGTCAGTGTTTTAGAGCACTGTTTAAGTTAATTAATTAATTCGAAAATTTGGATCAGAAATACTATGTGATTTTGCTTGACTCGATCTCTGATCCCTAAATACTCAGAAACAAAAAAAAGAAAAGAAAACAGCACTAGTGCAGCATGCAACCAAAAACCAATATTAATTACCTGGTGAATTTTAAAACAAACACAACAAATCTGAACCAACGCCATCAGAGATATTAAGTAAAATAAATTTATAAAAAATATGGGATTATAATTAATGTTAAGTATTATAATTAACCTTGATATAAATTTTATTAATATAAAGAAATTAAAGTAATAAATTTAACCAAAATATAATTAAAATACATAAAACAAATGCCTGACCAGAGTGTGGGGAAGATTACAAATATTGCTGTGATAAATTATAATAGAGAAGTGGACTGTGATAAAAAGTTTTAATTTTTAATTTAATGTGAACAATTGACAAAATATGTAATTAGACATAATCTGAGAATTGCTTATTAAAAAAATTATATGATTTCCTAAAGTTTTAATTACTCATAGGGTAATTGTGGATTGAAATTAATGACCTGGGCATAAGCCAGCGTAAAGTTGTTGTTTTTTTAATCGTATTAAGGTATGAGAATTTATTATTAATAATGTTATTTATTTAAAATTGTTAAAGATCATATGTATAATATAAGCTGTTTATAATAGATTGTCCTTGAGGATGGCCGAATTGGCCGAAACGTCGGCCTTATGAAGAAATAAAAAATGTTTTGAGACAAAATGTATTTATTTAAACAAAAATCTGTATAGATTTTTATATATTATTCTATAGAAGGAGCCTATAGACTACTTTATTCCCCTTTTTAATCCTGTATATGTACATCCTGGCATTGTTGACAGAAGGAGCTTAGTTTTGTTACTGAAGCAAATATGACATAAAAACATATCTATACAATAGGACTGAGATTCTCTTGTTGCTGGAAGGGCATCTTAAGATAATGGTGGGATCCGCTGTGTGCGGGGGCTATTTTTATTTATTTTTTCAACAACCCTCTTTTTTTATTTAATAAATAAAAATTATTTTAATTAATTCATTTTTTTCATTGAAAACACCTACGCTCAGAATATAATTTATAAATAAATATAAATACACTTACAAATAACGGGAGGAATCGTAAGAGCACAGAGCACCCGACTCAATCCTATCGGATTTCTTTAGGGGAGCTTGTATGGAGGGACGACATTGACCAAGAAAAAAATATCCAATCTCATAAAAAGTATACTAAAGAGATTGGAAACGGTGAACTGTAGTGAAGAGAGGTTACACCAACAACTGAACTAATAAATAATTGATTATTTTTATAAAGATCTACTGAAAAAAAACTAAGGTAATTAATTAAATACATTTCAGTTAGAATATTTTTTATATAAAAAGTTTATTTTCATCTTTCGTTATTTTTAGTATCTACCTAATCAATTTTTCAATTTTGTCAATGTAAAGTTATTAGAGAATCAAAGGTTCAGACCAGTGGAACCATTTTTAATCATATGGTACAAATCCTGGGATATGCAGATGATATCGACATTATTGGGGGATTAAAGCTGTTGTGGAAGAGGCCTTTCTTGCCCTTTATGATGCTGCCAGGAAGCTGGGACTAGTTAATACCAACAAAACCAAATATATGATAGCTGGTCAAGAAGGTGGTTTGTTTGGTTGGTTGTTTAGTGGCGCCAAACTTCATTGGTCATCAACCCCATTTATATTTTATTTAATTTTGCTAATATTCGTTAAATTTTATTTATTTTTTGATTTGATTATTTTATTTATTTATTTATTTTTAATTTTTTTTTTCTTTTTCTTTTTCTTCCGATCAAGTTATATTTTTGTCAGTAAATTTTGTGATTTCAAAAACTGAAACACCAATTCTATTGCCTTATCATCGTCTCCAATGGTTTTTGAGATATCTGGGCTTAGTCCCAAGCTATTGAGGTGTGGTGTAAAATATGGGCATCGCTGGAAAACATGGCATATTGTTAAATTGTTATTGCAATACTGGCAGTTCGGAGGTGTTTTTAAGAAAGTTTTTACCAAGAAGGTGGTTTTAATGAAGATGTTGTCCAAATTGGTCGAGTTGAGGAATTTGTGTACCTCGGATCACAAGTTAATGCCAGCAATGATGTTTCGGCCGAGATAAGGAAACGAATAGTATCGACCAATAGGTGTTTTTGGACTGCTTTAGCACTTTGGTAATAGGTCACTATCAAGATCCACGAAAACTAGATTGTATAAAACGTTAATTCGACCAATGCTGCTCTACGCCTCGGAAACTTGGGCACTTTTGAAGGCCGATGAAAGGTATCTCTAAACGTTTGAGAGAAAGATACTCAGATGGATCTACGACCCAGTAAAGGATGGTTCAGCTTGGAGAAGACACACGAATAGGGAAATCTCAATTGGTGACCCTGATGTTGGAAGAATTGGTTGGCTGCGTTGGGCAGGCCATGTGGCAAGGATGGGAACTGAGATCTCAAATAAACTTCTCAATGAGCACCTACATGGAACACGGCCGAGAGGCCGCCCAAAGTTTTGATCGTTGGATGGTATTAAAGAGGATTCAAGGACCCTGCTCGGGGTGAGGAATTGAAGAGCAGCTGGACTTTGCAACAGATTAAACTGGTGGAAACTGCTTGAGGAGGCCTGGACCCAGTAAGGGGTTGTCGCCCCGATTGATGATGTTGTCAGCATGTGATGCTCCTCATTCTAAAAAATATAATGCAGAGCTCTCTAGAAAAACCATTTGTTCGCTCAAAACTTCCTTCTTGTACTTCTTCTAGTACTTTTTTTCCGGCAACAAGCATCAGGAAATAGGTTTCATATTAAAATCACTTAGCAGAAACCCTTAAATATTAATTTACTCAAGATTATAATAAGAAGATAGTCAGTGGTGTGGTCAGCGAAAAAACAGAAAGAATTAAAACCGTATATATATGTGCCGTTCTGAATTTCAGATCATCAGCGATGCTCCGGCAGATTTTCTATGTGATATATACTGTCAAAGAATTCCTGATCAAGACCTGAAATTCAGGTCGAAACGTCAGCACAGATAAATAATTTTTTGTTTATCTGCGTGTTTTTGCTGACCGCACCACTATCTTCTTATTATAATCTTAGGGAAATTTAAATTTAAGCGTTTCTGCTTAATGATTTCAATAGCGTGACGTATTTTCTGATGGTTGTTGCAGGAAAAATCACAATAAAGGACGAGAAGGAAGTTATGAGCGAATAAATGGTTTTCCTAGAGAGCTCCACATTGTATTTTTTCGAATGTGTCATATGCGGAAAACAACTTTGAAAAACTAATTAGGTAGATACTAACAAAAAACAAAAGATGAAAAGAATTTTTTACAAAAACATATTCTGATAACGAAATATATTTAATTACCTTTTCTTTGTTTTCAGTAGGTCTTTATAAAAATAAACAATTATTTATCAGTTCAATATTTGGCGTAACCTCTTCTCCCGACCATATTCTCTTCATACTCATAAGGAAATTTAAATTCTTATAGAATACCTTAAACCTTTATTTGAATATTTTGAAGTAATTATTTTTCAGATTTACATAAAAAATTAACAAGGTAATAATGTTTTACTGCACTTTAATAAGTACTACAGACATGTTAGATAAGTGTTAGTATGTATGCGTCCATTATCTTTCCTGTTTAACCCCGATTATGTGTCCACTTACGTAACATAAGTTAATGTTTATTTATAGAAGATATTTTTATATGTCTCATCTAGGTGTAACAACCTATTTACGCGAATTAATATTTGACCTCACTTCATGAATTCGAACCGGAGTTTCTTTCATTTTCTTAGATATTTCAATATCTTGTTTAATCTCTTATATTTTTGTAAATATGATGATAAATACAGTAGCTAAGGTGTCAACAATATTTGAAAAAATATATAGTAAGAATTATAAAATTAAGATGTGTATTACGCTTATGATTGTAAGCATTAAATTTCACCTAGGATATCAATTAGGCAATAGATTTATTTGTAACAATATTATTGATCTTATTTTTTTTTTATTTAATCAAAGATTCTTTTTAAATAAATCTCATTCTTTTACATTTTTATGATTTACATAATACCTATCGAATATAAATGGTGAAACGGGTTACACAGTTGTAATTAAAGATATTTGAAACTCTAGTGCTTTTTGTTATTTTTATAAAATTACATTCTAGTTGTGATACTAGATAAGCGTACAGAAATACATGTTAGTGTACAACGTAACAAAAAAAAAAAAAATACACAAAAGGCTTTCACAGAACTAGCAAGTTTGCATTCCATTCAAGTAGAGATGGTTTCTCCCCGTATAATAGGCCTGTGTGAATCCAGTACAGTCGACCCCTGGGGCCCGGTGGAAAAACGTTTGTTCGGTATCCCCCTACAAAAAAAAAAAAAAAAATGGGGAAAAATAAGAAAAAACTTTCATTGAACAGATCAGTGGGAGGGCAATATCTCTGGGCCACTCGCAATGATCCAATCCCAAACAGTCCTCGACCAACCCGTTTCTATTTGCATTGCCAGATTAGTTCTTGTCTTCAGGAGGGAACAATCTTTTATAAAAAAAAAAAAAAAAAAAAAGATTTACCTCTTTCAATGAGCGGGCGTCGTATGGTTACTGTTAATATTTGTATTAGATACTGTGTGAATTGAACCATAGGAAAAATTTTGTCTTATTTTGAGTTTTAATCAAATATTTGGAAGGATATAACTCCCCTCTATGTATAGGAATGAATATTTTTTAAATATATTTCGATGTCATTGGCGATTTAATGAATGATGACGTAATGTCTAGTAAATTCTAGTACTGAGTTATATATTATAGAGTTTCTTAATCTCCTTAATTTTTTTTTTAAAGTTACGAAAGTTAAAGAATAATTTACCAAAATATTTTGAATACAATTATCGTTAAACATTTCTCCATTTTGTTTCTTTTTTTTTGTAGGGAAGCCAAATTTCTCTTAATCTCATAAATATAAATTCATAAGAAATAATTTCGAAAATCACCACTAATAACAGAAAATAAAAACACATGTATTTTCTTTAAAATGGCGCCCGATTACTGGATTTAATCGCCTGTATCACTACTTTAACTTTAACTTTGTTTTTTCTTTTCTTATTCAGTTTATACCTCATTAAATATGGCAGGAATGAGACCTCTAATCCTTATTACCATTGTTTGTAAATATATAACAGAATATAATATTACACAATAAAATAATTTTAAAAAATATCTAAGGAAGCCAAACATACCTTTTTCGAGAGTACATGAACCACTAACGATACAACATTAGGGGAGGCTAATAGATATGGACAGGGGTGGATAAAAATCGGTGTTAAAAGAATAGTATGATATTTAAGGTATTGCTGAACTTATATGTATAATAATGTTTTTTTTTTAATTTATTTATTGATATTTACAACTGTACATAAATACATCAAGTAAATTTGAGGAAATCATAATGGTATGGTACAAGCTTGTAGAGAAACTACCCAATGGTAGCACTCAAAAAACATTTTTACAGTATAAGGTCTCGAGGCCATCTTCTTTTCAGACGCCTCGGAGGATTGTCCGGAATAAAAGAGGAAGCAAGATTAGGAACTAATGGGTTTGAGTGGTTAGGGAGTTTGTACTGGAAGGATTTATATCTGGTTCGGGCTAGATCGGTTACAAATGGAACATTGAGGTCTTTGTGGATGATTTTATTTGTGACAAAGTAGGGAGTATTTAGGATTTTACGAAGGATTTTGGATTGTAAAGATTGGATACGAGAGGAATTCGAAGGTTTAGTGGAGCCCCAGAGCTCAACACAGTATGTCCAGATAGGCCTTATAATTGTCATGTAAATCAGTCTTTTGTAATGAATTGGAAGTTTGGATCCTTTGTCTAGTAAGTGCTGTAATAGTCGAAATCGACGTGCAGTTTCCTGTCTTTTCAGTCTTGTGTGAGGATTCCAGTTTAGTCGTTAGTCCAGATGTAGTCCAAGATAGCGGATCTATTCAACAGGGGTAAGAGCAACATTATTGAAGTATACTGTAGGGCAGTCAGTAGGTTTACGACGGAGGGTAAAGGTAATTTGATGGGATTTGTTGGAATTTATTTTAATCCTCCAATTACGACACCATTCTTCGAGGGCTCTGATATGGGTTTGAAGAGTTTGGGATGCAATTAAAGGGTTATTATTAGCAGCAAGCACACATGTGTCATCGGCATACGAGGTGAGGAAAGTGTTAGGATTGGTTGGGATTATAATAATGTTAAGTACAGAAATACATTATACTTGGGCTAAGAAGTCAAAATAGAAAGTGAAGTAAGTCACAACTTTAATAATATGCCAATTCGTAGGTTTTCCCTATGTATCTTATAAACCTCATACAGGCTAATATAAAAATGGTATTTATTAACTAGCTAAATGGTGCTTCTTTTTCAGTTGTTTGAAATAATGCCAAAAAAAAAAAAAAAAAAAAAGACAATTTCACATAACAATTAGCTTTTATCTAACCGCAACACACAAATATATTTGTGTATTATTCAAGTTGGGACTTAGGAATCCATCACAATAATTCCTATATTGTAGGCAATACGAAATTATTTCTAAGCATAGTAATATTCTTATCATTGTACACGTTTTATATGATCTGGATCATAATTCCACTTTTTCAAGTTTAATTATTTGATTAAAAAAAAATGCACTTACTTAAGGTGTTAATATTTAAAGCTCCATAAGTACCGTAAATATTATCACTTCTAAGAAACGAAATGACAAACTAAAACTCATATTCTAATTATTCATTTATTGGAAATAGCGTTATTTCGTCAATTTTTTCATTGTTCATTGAAAATCAAAATGAGATTGTAATCTAGAATTGTCCAATGAGCCAATTTGAGTTTTATTTCTGTTTCTTTTTTATCTGTTGAAACAGTTTAAGTACCCAATTATATGCATTTATCCCTAAATATTCCAAAAAAAATTTTGCTAATTGCACTGTATTACAATAATTGATGGAGATATTTGATTGCTTGTTGAAAAAACTGCATGCAAACAATATATCCAGGCTCAGCATATAATATACAATAACATGTTTATTTTTTATTTAATTACGCACATATAAATATACTTTTCGTCATAATTTATTTTCCTGTATTTCTTATTCAATTTATTCTATATAAAAAAAATGTATACAGTTTTATAATAAAAATTATTGCATAAAAAAAAGAGAGCTGTTTTAGTGCTACAAGCCTTTAGAAAAATACACTGAGTTTGTACATAGACCATAATGGGGGGCTCAAAATCTACAGAACCAAATACCTGGCAAACACGAAACACCCTATTCTTATTTTTTACTCTGAAAAGGAAAAACATTTTGAAAATACTAAATTTAAATTTTGTTTGACAATACTTAGTCACTTTAGTAACCCAGCAATGGTCAGGAATGTGAAAAGTTACAAAACCAACTAACATAAAGCTGTCACCCTGTTTGGGAAATGGAATTATTCAAGTATTTACATTAACTCCTCTCCGCTTTGGTTCAAGGAGATGTATTCATCGATTTACGAGTAGGCAGTAGAGTCTATGTTCTTGAATTGGTAGCTTCCTTAGGCGACCACTAAACAAAATAACTGGATACAGTACAGTTGCCCGGCGTATAAAACCAGACTATAAAACATACATCAGCAAATGATTTTAATTTATTAATTTTTAACACGTAAAATTATTTGTTGAAGCCCTAACACTCGAACTAATTACTTAATAAATTTTATAAAGTAGATAACGAATTTGTCATTTTTTTTCCATCTTAGAATTTATGGTTCAATCTACAAAAGTCCATTAAATTATGAATGGAATGGTTCAAGGTTTGAATATAATATTTGTGATCAAATTAAATTTGATAGTCATCAATGTTGATTTTTATTTACGTATCGATATTTTTAAAATCATTAATTTGTCTCATTGGCCTTGGTTAAGGAATTCGAAAAATGTATTAAAAGTTGTATTAATATTTTAAATATGTAATGTATGAATGAAAATTGTGTACAAATCAGATAAGATAGAGACATTAAACCAGAATTCAATAAAAGCATTTAAATGAATCAATCTTAGACTACAAGGGATCTTTCTGCTAAAAGGAAACCTAATGAACATATAAAACTATTAAAATAAAAATTTTGATTGATTGTATATTAATTTTAATTGAGACCCTAAATTGATATTAAATGAAGCCCAACTTTCATTGAATGTCTGGGGGTTGTAATATTTAAAAATATTTCTTTTCTACCTGAAACTACCATATTTTTCAGTTTAAATCATCATTAAACTCCCCCACCCAAAAAAATATGCCTAAAATTTTTTATAAGGAACTTCAATCAATTAAAAATTTTCTATTTACCAGATGGATAGAATTTTTAGTAGATTTTAATTACCATTAAATTTGATAAAGAGATACTGATAAATTTTTATATTTTTGAGAGTTCAAACACAATACTTATATATTAATACATATTATTCTAAACATAAGATGATTATATTAAATGTAATTGCTTTTTATTTATTTAATTATAAAACTGGCAAGGGTTCATTTTCGTGCTGCAGTGAACAAACCAACATTTTAGGCAATAATATAAAAAAAGATAAATAAAATTAATAAAAAGGATAAAATTAGTATTTCCAATAAGAAACTCAAATTCACTATAAATGATTTAGGAATTATTATGTCTTATAAATTACAAAAAATTAAAAGATAATAGACTATGATTTCTGAATTAAGATAAAACTTAATTAGTGTTATAAAATTAAAAATTTTCTTATAATTCTACATGTATTAAGAAAGTCCAGTTTTTGAACATGTTTTAAGTTAAGTCGGTCAAGACCATATCTTTTTATCTTCTCTTGTGCTTTTAAATATAAAGGCATTAAATAGAAAATTATTATAGCCATTATAATTTTATCCTGGTTGTTATTATTATTATTATTAAACAGTAAACTTGAAAATAAAATATCTGCCACTTGATCCATGATAGCTTATTAGTCAAAAAAATCTCAGTGCTATAATTTTATACTAAATACTAGAAAAAAATTAAAGTATCATTCTAACCTTAAATGGGAAAAAAATAGTGCAACTGAATCTATATAACATAATAATTATAGATAAAATATTTACTCATTAAACGAACTCTGTATCCATGATAATTCTAATTCTATAGTTTTAGGTGCAATAATTTTTGCCCAACTCTGTTTTTAATCATTTAATTCTCATTAAATTCATGGTTTCACAATTCTACTTTAATATAAAACACCTAAACTTGCATCATACTTTTTTAGATAGAATATAAAAAAATATATAGATTGAATAATAAAACAATTAGTTAAATATAGCGTATATAAAAATATCGAGAGCTTAAATAAAATATAATATAAATAATCCATAGTCAAATATATTTGTTTAAATTGCTCACCAGAAATCTGATTGTTTCACGCCTTGCAATTACATTAGGAGTTGATCGTGGCCAGGGCTTTAGGGTCGGATTCAATTACTATCCTTTCAATTGATTAACTAGGCATTTAAGGAAACAGCTTTGCAATCCACACGTTTAAATGTGCAAAAAGTAGTTTTTAATCGTAAATTCTCTAAACAATATATATTATGTATCGATTTATTGAATCTTTTGGTTTCAATTATATTCATAAAAATGCAGTATATTGATAAATATATAATTTATATTACATTATGGTATACCTCTAATTAATATGTTTAATAATAAACGTTATGTTGAAATATGGAAAACACATAATAATAACAGCTTAAATTAAGAAGAACATCGCCACAGGGCTTTTGAAAATAAAGTGTAGTAGAAAATATTTGATCTTAAGAAGGTTGATTTTGTTTTCAAGATTTACAATCAAAGGTATCACAAAAGCCAGCTGTACATATGGCACACCTCACCACACATAAGAAACTAATTTAAACTTTAGGAGGGTGCGAAAAAAAAATCAAGATTTACAATAAGGTTAAAACTGATTTGTTTTTAAAAAACATAAACACTTTAATGACTAAGCCATTCCATTAAATCTTTTAAAATTTGAATTAATTCCGGACACCATAATATTTTATACCTCTGAAGCCTATATTAAACATTACAAAGGGCCGTCAGTAGCTCAGTGGTTAAGACACTGTCTTACCAATTTAATGTTTATTGGCGGTGCCGGTTCGAATCCGGCCTGGGTCGCTGACTTTTTTCGTTGAGTTAAGCAGTATAGGGATGATGGCCGAAAAAAAAACAGTAGAAAAGAGTTTTCTAACAACCACTTTTTCAATCCTGGGAATTTCTGCTTCTTCATATTTCTCTTTTTGTATTTTCATTTGTAGAGAGTCCTGAATCCAACGGACCAATCAGCATTGTTTCGACATGTCTCTTGGAAATTTTCGGACAAGAGTTTTTTCTCCACATGTAACTATTTTCGGTATATAATTACAGATCTTCCTTTGTGGTTCCTATACAAACGACAGACTTATATGATCATTTTGGACTCGTATTCTTGAGCTGTCTGTTTTTAAGAGAAGTCTTTAGTTTAGATGCTGTTGGTTCATTATTTTCTGATGTAACTAATCTCTCTCCAGTTAACCATATGCTCAAAATTATCCCGCTAATTCTTTTGGCCATTTATACAATTACAAATCTGGTCATACATTAGGTTCGCCTTGCTCATTCTATATCAATTTTGTTCATATACTTTACCAAACCTGCTAACGATGGTTTCTATGTTAGGTAGGATCTTCACCACTTCTAGATCATCAACGTCTCAATTCATATACACATAAATGTATTCATCCCTGGATATAACAGGTACTTTACCTTTGGCTGCATTTATAATGGTTTACTTCCAGTAGAGTCCTACAAATATTTTAGATTTATAATTCACCTTTTACAGGTTCTAATTGAACTTTACCTATTCTGAAAAAAGTAGGCATTGAATTCTTCACGTCCAAGGTACAGAAATGATTGGATTTCATCTGATAACAACCAACAAAATCCTAGTATCAACATATCGATACTTTTAATAATATGGATAGGTATAATTTTTAAAATAACACAGTGAAAAATGTTTCACTCATTTTCCGAAAAAAAAAATATTTATAACTTCCTCTGTATCAATCTGACTAGAAAAGGAATCGAAGGGATATATCCTTAAATTTTATTCCTCTCTGAACGTAATTGTATTTATACAACGAAACCATATTGCTTGGGTTATCATTATGTCTTGAGTGCCTGTCATACGCACTTAAAATGAATTTAGGCAAACGGGAAACGTTCCAATTTTTATCCGAAAGCAAGGCTTTTAGAGAAGAGCAGTAAAACACTCTGTAATTAATTCGCATGTAGCTGAATTCCCCTTCGCGCTCAGATGCAAATTGCCACGGGTACAACAGGAGTGGGGAAGTACCTGATTCAATTCGTGGAAGTCTGGAGTCCATTACTTGCACGAAACCAGAAGCTTTGCGGCTTTCGCTCTTGAGTCTTAGCTTTTAGGGATTATATTTAATTTTTCCCTACTGCTTGTTATTTATATTATTTTCTGTAATATTATTGAAAGTATTATAAAAGTGATTTCAAAATGACGGTATAATTAAAGACACAAAATATACTGTATTTAAAAAAAAAATTATACAGGTTGCAAAACATATTTAAGTTAAAAAAAGTTGGTATTTATAATTTGGCTGGTAATTCTATCTATTACTTTTTGTATTAATTACACTTTTTTATTATTTATAATATATAGTTATAATTATCACGTGTATATTCATTATTGTTATATTAATGTATAAGTTTTATATATTTCTTTAAAAATTTTAATGAAATATAATTGTGTATTGAGAAAGAAGTATAGAGTCAGATATGAAGGTAAATATCAGAAGGGAAAAAATAAATTATGTCATAATAAATAAAAAAATAAAAAATGAAAAATATTAAGAAACTAAAACAATAAGAATAAAAAAATTATGTTTTACTATTATGTATTTTAATATTTACCGACTTTGCCCATGTAATAAAAGATTAATGATAAAATAAGACATGGTGAATATAATGAGAGGATAAGCCAAACTTATATACTAAATAATATACTCCAAAAGACTCCTTAGAATGTAGATGTTCTACAGTAAAAGGAGAAAGTACATTGACTATAAATACCCCATTGAAATTTTGTATATATATATATATATATATACTAAATAAGTGTCCTTGGGGGTGGGATGGAAAACATGTCAACACATATTCAGTCAAGTCTCAGCGTCTGTTTTCGTTTACTTTTCGGAGTGTTGCGTTTTTGCAACACTGGAAATTAATGGATTAAAGTAAATAAACCATTCCAGTGGAGATAGAATTTTTTTTTTCTGAAAAGCGAAATACTTTATTCATCTATGCTGTCCAAATACATCAGGCTGCTACATACACAGCATACTAATCAATCCGTAATCGGACATATATAAATTACATATAATTCATGGTGTAATAAAATAATAAAAACAGTTTTTTTTATACAATAACAATAGGGACTTTAATATACTAGTTAACAGAGGTCCTGGATTAACGTAGTAGGCATTGAGGTATTGGCAGAGATTACTGATGCCCTACCACCAACCAACTCTACTAGTATAGGTATGAACAAAAGGCAGTTGTTTACTCCAATATTTATTTAATTTACTGAAAACTATGTATGATTAGTAGTTGAAATTGATCAATCTGCGAACTATAGTAAAACAAATAAAATTAATTTTTTATTCAAAACTCTATATCTATATCTACAAAAAATGCACTGAAAAATCAGTTTAGTGAATTTATTTTGAGAAATCTATATCTCAAAAACTAATCTATAAAATCAAACTCAAAAAGTATAGATGTCTATTAGCATTCAAATTAAAGCTAGTTACACGTACTATAAAATAGTTTATGACGTTTATCTTCGTAGTTTTTATGATATTTTCCAAAATAAATTCACAAAATGTTAACTAGCTTTGATTTGAGTGCTGGCAGACACCAGTACGTCTTAGGATTATTGAAACATCTTTTTTCATAAATTAAAATTTTTGTCCGAACAACCAGAAATCAACATGTTGTGAATTTATTTTGTCGGATATCATGAAACTATTACTCTTACGAAGATAAACATTAGAAACTAATTTATAGTACATTTAGTTGGTAGGTTTTTCATTTTAATAACTCGGAATAGGAAACACCAATGAGGTATTGCCTTCGGGATGTTGGATAGAGCTTCAAATCGGCATACCAGCGGGAGACTTGAGAGCTTCTTGGAAACCCAAAGATAAACCTTACAAGGAATTCATGAGTCTCTTCAGTCTCAACTCTAGTCCTTCAGATAGCCCTCCATAGACCAAGGAACTGTAGTCGAAATGGGGGAAGATGAGAGAGGATACT
Organism: Halyomorpha halys; assembly: GCF_000696795.3. NCBI lineage: Eukaryota > Metazoa > Arthropoda > Insecta > Hemiptera > Pentatomidae > Halyomorpha > Halyomorpha halys. Next base: position 130,752 of record NW_027105826.1, read on the forward strand.
AAGAGCTGACAGGTGTTTTGAGGGATGGAATTTCGGAATCTTAGGAATTGTTTGAGCACAGTTATGGATTTGCGTATGATTTGGGAAATGCGATTATTCCAAGATAGGTGCTGGTCGAAGGTGACTCCAAGGAATTGTATTGTAGGATAGAAATGAATCAGTTGGTTGTTAAAGAGGAGTAGAAGATAGTAAGGGAGGGATTGAATGAGGTGCTTGGAATCAATAAGAGTGGCCTTGGTTTTTTTCAGCATTCGGGTTCAAATCATTGTTAAACGCCCAAGCGTTAATCCTATCAATATCTTCTTGTATCTTTTGGATGGCCGCAAACATTTCGGAGTGATGGAAGGACAGATAGATTTGGAGATCGTCTACATATAGGTGGTAATAGTAAAGAAACCATTAAGCTTGTCGGGATCAGCTGGGTAATATGTACAGGATTTAGGACTTATAACGGAGAGGTTCTTAAGGATTTTCCATTTGGATTTAGGTGCTTAGGATAGGATATTGTGAAAGTATTGCTCCTTGGCGCGGTGTGCGGATGTTCGGGTAAGGTTTCGGAGGGATTTAAAGGTGGCATAGTGCTCTGAAATTCTGGTGCGTCGGAAGCCTCTTCTGGCCGCATCTCATTAAATCTCTTATTTCTGAGTTGATCCATTGAGTCGGAGAACATTTGAAAGTAGGGGTTTTAAGAGGAGCGTGTTGGTTTAGAAATTTAAGGAGATTCGGGGATAGGCATTCGGCCGTATTGTCAATGGATAAAAGTGAATAGATAGGTTCTAGGAGAGGAAAAGTTCATCAAGGTAGGGACCAATGTTTTCTATAGTTAATAAACCAAGGTTTCGCCAATTAATTTTCTTTGGTATAAGCAAGGGAGTGGGAGCATTGTAGAAAATTTTGATTAGCACATGGGAGGAAAGAAAAGACAGGAATTTTGGAGGAGAATAAAAGGTTGTGTGGGAAATCAATAATAAATACATCAAGCCAGGTATCAGTGGATTGGGTATGATGTGTGGATTGGTAGGGAACAATATAAAGGTATAGGGAAAAATCAGGTTCATAAGGCATGATCGATCGGGAAGGTATGAGTCAATGGGAAGGGTGATGTTGATATCGCCTGCGATTATTATATTTTGGAAGAGAGGAATATATGAAAGAAAGGAGGATTCAAATGCATCATCAAAACGGACTCGAGGTGGGCGATAAATGACAATAAAGAGGAGGAAAAGGGAGCTTGACGTAAGTTGCACAAAAATGTTTTCCAAATGCATATATGGAATAAACATAATTGCAATTATGTTTGGTCCTACACTGGCTTATTTATAGACCATTGCTATTTATCAGTCAGATAATGACAATATTAAAATGAGAAAGAAATTAGAGAAAAAAGTTAATCCATAATACGAAATTTCTTTAGATTTTTAGGTCTAGAGTAATGTAGAAGAATGATGGAATAATAAGACCCATATTATTCAAACATTAAATTTGTCTAAAAGAGATCGTTCATTCGCTATATTTCTGTTTAAATTTTCATGTTTGTAAGAAATGAATTTTAAATAAATATTCTCTAGTGATAGCAAAAGTAAATAAAATAATTGTAGGAGGATAGTCCGGGTGGCGTTCAATAAAGACTTCAAAGTAGTAAAAAAAAACTATTTGTAGTAAACCAACGTTTTGCCCCACTTTGCTGAACTTCGTAAGGGCTAAATGAAAAACACAAGATACAAACATATTAGAATTAACAGAATAATAGAATGTTCTATTAATTCTAACACGTTTTTAACTTCTTTTTTTTTATTTATTCCTGACGAGGAAATTTGTCCTTCACTAACTCCATCTCTTAGTTCAGGATTAAACTTTCACACAGAACACGGTCACCTGTTGAAGGCACGTGCAGTAAACAACACGTGGGCTATCTGATAATTACTTTTTCAAGACCTAGCGTTCACCTGATCGGCTAAGACAGCATTGAACCAACAAAGAAATTGTTACGGGGAGGCCTTCCCCCCATTCACTTAATCCATAAATGTTGCATGAGAAGGGCGGGCTAAGGGTGCTTTGTTGTACAGCGTAATGCCGTCAATAAAATTTTCACCTGAACGATTTCCTATAAAGGCTTTGAATCGGCTCAAGGGTCCATATCAATATTAAAGGGAGCCCCCGCTAAATAAGTCTTCACCCTCTTTACCTTTAAGTTAAAATGGTCATCAGCCTTCGATCCGGCATCGGAATAACATCTTTAATAATTCATGCTCCTCATGTTCCCGGGATCATCCTGCCAGTTCACCACCGCCCAGTAATTTCTTATTTTCTCTCGGGGTCGAGTTCATGAAATTCTTATACACGGTCAAGTTTGTTGCAAGGAGGCGGCCCAACTCAGCTATTTTGTTTTACTGTTCGAGGGGAAAATCCTTACCCCCAACGAGCCGACCATAGGAACGTGAGTTTTGTCTTGAGGGAAAGACTTCGGTCGGAGTCGCCTCAACTTTAACTACCAAGCACGGGATCAGATTTTATTATAGAACTCGTTTTATTTGCCAAGCTTCGGACTTCAAATCGTGAGTGAACACTTCTTATTCTACATGATATGAAATTTCATCCCCAAATTTATCGTGTCTACGCCTATGAATAGAAACAATATAAATATTTTATCCTAGAATGGATTTCATAAATCGGGTACCCTTAATTGGGTAAAAATATTGCGGAAGAGCGTGATTCTGACAAAATCACCTCCTTGCACAACCGTTGGTCTAGTAACAATACTTCCTTACAAATTACTGAACCAATGACCCTTGATGGGTTGTAATAGTACAGATTTTAATTTATTGTTTATTAGCCAAGTCTATGATGTCTTCTTTCCCTTAAACTTTGAGATTCGCCATCCGCGATCGTATCCTAAATTTGGAAGTACATGACCGAGTTTCTTCCGTGTATGGTACTCTTCAAACTTTTATTGCAAAAACAACTTCAGATACAAATGATAGCTTGTAAAAAAAAAAAAAAAAAAAAAAAAAAAAAAAAAAAAAAAAAAAAAAAAAAAAAGCTAATTCACAAAATCCACAACAAAGGTATTGAACCAATCAAGTGAACACAGAATTGATATGAAGAAATATATTTTAGGGGTCCTCTTATCTACCACTGACAGAGCTCTTGATCACCCATTATCGTAGTACAAGAGCCCGCCCAAGAGGAGAAAAAAGGCAGTTATCTAACCCCAATTTTTTATTACTTTAATGAAAACTATGTATAATTAATAGTAAAAATTGATGAGTCTGCCAAGTATAGATAGGGGGGATAAAAAATGGCGACTGTTTCAAAGCGATAAAAAAAAAATTCTCATTCGAAGCTCTATATCATAAAAAAGTAGGAACGACATAAGAAAACCTAAGAGAACGTCATTTAAAGAAGAGTTAATTTCTAAAATATGAGCCCTAATAGAGTTATTTACGTTAAATAGTTTTCGAGATAAAGCTTTTTAAAAAGCAACATTTCATAAAAATGTTGTATGGGACGTACGGAAAGACGACTGAACTATTTGACGTACAGATGTCTATTAGCACTCAAATTAAAGCTAGTTTAATGAGTTATAAAGTAGTTTATGATGCTCATCTTCGTAGGAGTAGAAGTTTACATGAAATTTGCTAAAACAAATTGATTTATAGTTGTTCTGACAAATTTGTATTTGCCAAATTTATAATCATATGTGAATATCATAAAAACTACTATCCCTACGAAGATAAGTGCCATAAACTACTTTATAGAAAGATAAATTTCCTTTATTTTGAGTGTTGGCAGACGTATGTACGTCTTCTGGATTCAGAGATATATTTTTCCAAATATCCAACATTTTATACGAACAACTAGAAATTAAAATTTTGTGAGTTTATTTTGTCCTACTCCTACATAGATAAACATTTAACAATTTTGTATTACATTTAATTGGCTTTAATTTGAATGCTGGCAGACATATATAAGTTTAATGGTTTCTGAAATAAAGTTTTTCATAAATCAAACTTAAAATATTCTCCGAACAACTATAAATCAATTTATTTTAGCAAATATCATGAAAACTACTATTCCTAAGAAGGTAAAGGCCATAAACTGCTTGATAGTGCTAGCTTTAATTAGAGTGCTAATAGACATATTTACGTCATAAAGTTCTTGAGATATAGATTTCTCAAAATAAATTAACTAACTACTAATCTTTCAGTTGATTTGTAAGACATTTTGCTTTTTAAAAAGCTATATCTCGAAAACTATTGGGCGTAAATAGCTCTTTTAGGGCTAATATTTCAGCAAATTTACTCTTCTTTAAATAATGTTCTCTTAGGTTTTCTTGTGTCGTTCCTACTTTTTTATGATATAGAGCTTCGAATGAGAATTTTTTTTTATCCCTTTAAAACAGCCGCCATTTTTTATCCCCACTACCTATACAGACTGGCAGACTCATCAATTTTTACTAGTAATTATACATAGTTTTCATTAAAGTAATCAAAACAAGTACGTGAAGACACAAATTTCCGTTTTGTGTAATTATGTCCAATTTGTCTAGCGGACTGAACAATATAAAAAAAAATAAAAATTTGATGAAATATCCACTCTGATTTATACGAAGTAATTGAATTTCGAAAATATGAACATTTTCATATTTGTACTAGAACGTTTGTTAATATTAAGAGCATGGGTGAATATTAAACCTACACAACTTGTTACTACGTAAAGTTTTATCTACATCAGGTGTAAAAAATGTTTTGTTTCTAAAAATACGAAGGACTACAAATTCCTGGACTCGTTAAAAAAAAAACTCTGACGAACCCGTAACACCGACACTACTCCTAGTTCTGTTGCAGAAAAAAAAGCTTTGTACAGGGAAAATAAAATGTTAAACTTTAGGAATACTTTAGTTTCAAATTAGTTTTATTTTAGCGTTAGCATAAAACATTGGCGAGCCTTATCACAAAGAAGAAACCCCACTGTAATTTGAACTTTTATTTTGTAATTTACTTAATCTGCACACACTTAATTAAATATTATTTTCATTAGAAGCCATGAAAATAAAAAATCTGAAAAATCTATTCATTATAAAAAGCCGAAATATTCTTTTGGTTACAAGAAAGAATATTTGCATATATAGAACAAAAACAAATTGTAATACTTATTATAACATTTAATAATAAATTAAAATAATTTTGTTTATCGTAGAACAGTAAAACGTAGATATATTTTCGTTTTACTGTTCTACGATAAACAAAATTATTTTAATTTATTATTAAATGTTATAATAAGTATTACAATTTTTTTTTTGTTCTATATATGCAAATATTCTTTCTTGTAACCAAAAGAATATACTTATTATAACATTTAATAATAAATTAAAATAATTTTGTTTATCGTAGAACAGTAAAACGAAAATATATCTAAGTAAATCTTTGATTAATTACATCTTCAATAATAATTTATGAAGTACAATTTTATTTCCTCATTGAAATTGAGAAATTTCATGTAACTTTTATAATGTAACAGAAGTTCATTAATTACAAAAAAGATACTTTAGAAAATTATTTAAATTCCAGACAATGATATGTCACTTTAAATGTACTTTTGGAGGTTTATGTAATATGTCTAATTGAAACGAAAGGAAATAGTTTTTAACAGATGTATAGGGCTATTTTTCTTTTCAACAAATAAAAATTAAGCATTATGAGTTGACACAGAATTCACAGAAGACGGACGCTGTTGTCTATCAACCTATCTAACCGCACATAAGTGGCACTTACGAAATATTGAAGGCGGAGATGTGTATAAGCTCACAAGCAGTTTACTCCTACCAATTTGTTTTTCAAAATGCTTAAAGTGCAATCCTCTTCAATAGATAATTTTAAGTTAATCACAACCTGTTAAGTGAAAGGTAGCAGGGTGATATACCCTACTCTTCTTTAAAGGGAAACTGAAGTCCAGAAGGCTTCCAGAAAGTGAAGTTGACCACGCCCTTGGAGTTCAAGTTCAAATTGTTTATAGGAATTTCCACCTCTGTATTGTTAACTAAGACCGAAAGCAGATGGTGATTGGCTCCTACTCTGCCTTCGTGTCCATCATAAAGTCCCCTATTATGGCTTCACATTTCTTGTCAGCTTTCCCTCTTTATTACTCTCCTAGATGTGACGTAGTAAGGTTATACTCTTCGATTCCATACTACTTAAAATAAAAAATAAAAAGTTTAAAGTTAACACGCATCAAATAGTTAGTTAAAGCCTCGTTATAATCTCCTTATACTCCTTATCTCCTTTTACTTATAATAAAAAAAATATATAAGTAAATATAAGAAAAATATATATATTAAACGAAAAATATGTTTTTTTCTTATATCTTTCTCTCTGATTTCTACTATTTAATACGAAATACCCCAATGTTTCTTTAAAATATACTGATTTTCCTTAATCGGTTTAATAATAAATTAAAGTATCAGTTTCTTAGGAGTTAAAAGAGTTTTCCTAAATGAAACGCTAAATATTCAATCCACGGGAAGTAAAGAAGAGAAGAGGAACCTAAAAAATTGAAGCAATCCGAAATAGCTGTAAAATGAAGGAGAGGGTTGGCAAGTAGCTTAGAGGGGAGCCGATTTGCTGTGGAAATGAAAATAAGAGGTTATGACTCTCAAGAAGTTACGACTACAAAGCCTTACAGGAGACTCTGGTGTTTGTTCCTCATAAGCATTCTTATATACAATTCCACAGTATTCTCACGTTATTGTCAGATCGCATTAAATAAATTATGAAAGTCATCACCTTTTTTTTCTTGAGAAGGAATCGATGTGCTTTGTCGGAGTAACAGGGTGTTGATATTTGTTACAGGAGTTTTCTAACATAAACGATTCAGTTCAACTGTTGTCCATAAAACTTTATGGTGCGACTTTATAGGGCATAATTCAGGAGAGGTCCTGTCACCTTCTGTCATAAACTGGATCACCGAGGAAATGAATTAGTGACTATTAACACTTTCGTAACTATCATTTTATTACATAGGTTAAACTCGAGGTTTTTAAAAGAGCTTATTGCTCATTACTCCAATAAAATATATTTATGGTTCAAATGTCTTTGTAATAGAAAATGAATTTTTCCTTGCTGAAAACATGGTAAAAAAAAAAAAATTAAAAACGATCAAGTAGTATTTTAAAAACTTTGAAAGGGAAATATAATGTAATTTTCAAACTAAATGTTGGGTTTAAAATTTGGCGTTTTACACCATAAAATTAACCGTACTAACACATATCTAATTATCCTTGACTATTGTATATAACTATATAAATAAAAGGAATGCTTTTCTGAAAATAAGGTTTTGGGTAATCTATTTTCATGGCGTGTTCCATCTTTATCTATGATTACATTGTCGAATAAGACCGTTCAAAGGGTCTCCGTTTAAATCAATGTAAAATAGTTTTGCATATAAATATTATAATAAAATTGTATGTAACATATACGCTCGTAATATAAATATGTTTACATTTTTTATTGCACAGCCAATATTTCCGTTTGGTGTATCATGTGAGGTTGTTCATGGTAGGTTTATATTATGTGTCATTTTTTTTTCGCGAGACCTTTGGAAAGAGTGAATCAAACAAAAAAAGTAAGACTTAAAAATTGACTTTAACTTAATTTAAATTCCCTAACTTAACCAGACTAAATAAATTTACACTATTATACAAAAGAAAAATATAAAATAAAAAAAGTTTTGTTCAAATCCCACGTAGTCTTCATGAGTACTCCTGCCAGAGCACAGGGTTGTCAGTTATCTCCCTTTCGGCCACCGTCCCATATTCCCAAGAAGTATGAAGACGACCCCCTGTCAACTCTCGCTATCCAGGACGGGCTGAAGAAGAGTTTCCACGCACTGCACTATTTCCCCACTTCTAGTGTTAATAACCTCTCATTGATGTTGAACACCATTATTTAGAAAAAAACAAAACATAAACGATAAAATTTCTTATATTTCAATACCAAAAGTTCAGACACTGGGCCTCATAAACTATCACCACTTAATATTGAACAATTGTAACGCATTTATTGTTAACAAAGGTTTCGCACCACTTAGCAGGGCTTCGTCAGGGCTGTAAGATTAAAAAAAAAGAAAAGAAAACTGAACAAACAGTAGTTTCCTTTTACTATTTTGATACCTTTATTGATCGCCACCTAGACTATCTTCCTACAAAATAAAGAACAATATTTATACCACTACATAGTAATTATTAATTATTTCAGCACTTTCACACAGTGCTTTCAGTACTTGAATACAGTAAAATAATTTCCAGCCTGCTTAGCAAAATATTACATGAATAAACATTTGGCATGAATATAGCCATTTGGAATATAAACAAAAACTTAATATAAAAAAAATCATAAAGAAGTGCAAATTAGCATTTAAGTAAATAACTTCGTTATGATGCCTTTAATTACCTCAACCTCGCGCAAGAATAAAGTGGAGCACTTGGTGCAATATTCACTAGCAGAGGTTTATTTTAACTGCAGTTGTTAAGAACTTCATCTCGAGTTGTTTATAAAGCCGTTCGATAACTTGCTCCCCGCCCAGCACTATTACTAAGAAACGTAAACATATTTTCCTATAGTTAATTTTTAATTACTATGAAATTAATTAATAATTATAACTAAATTAACTTCCTTTGGCTTCTATATGTTTACTATATTCCCTACTTATGTAAGTTAAATAAATTACACGATTTTAGATTTTTTTTAAAAATATTATAGGTCTAGAAATACTAATTGGTCATTTAATATTGTATTCGTTGACATCATTTTCACTCATAAAATAAGCATAATCGTGACAAGAATAAACTAATGGTAAAAAGATAAAGACCATACTATTTTCATCGAATTTATATTGAAATTTATAAAACATCTGTAAAAAGAAATATATTCATCAAAATGAATTATTTAAGTACATACGTATATAAACGTATGAGGCTAAAACACGAGATGCCTCCTTATAACTATAAATGTTAACATCACGAAAGCAGCAGATAACACTGAGTACTTCTCCTCATTATGTTTTATTTCTAAAAATATTACAAATCATCAGGATAAACTAAAAATTTGTAATTTTATTATTGAAAATATTGAAAACCTTGAAGTATATTCGGTGGTTCCACCACGATATTATATTTTACTCTCCTGGGCCGAATTCGAACCAATGCTTCCTCAGGTTCAAGAACCCTGACCCACCTCATGAAAATAGATTTATTATTTGAATCTTCGAGCCCCATATAGTATATTCTTCAAGGTTAAAGTAACACAATAGGCATACCATGGGATCTAAAGTTCCAATCCACTCTCAGAAAGGGACCTATTTAATCTTTTGCTCTACTCCTTTTTGTCATTCACTACTGAATGATCTTTAGCAGGACATTTAGCGCTTCCATTGCGAAATATAATTCAGAAAATATTTTATCTTAACCATCTCCTGTTCATTCAATTCAAAATCCTCTATGTGTAATGACTCGGGGAAAGTATTATAAGCGCTTTGAATTCTATGAACAGATAACGATGATAATGATATTATAGGTCTGTTCCAACAACCACTTCTGATTGACCAGAACTGTAGGAAACATGAAGACCTTATATATTTTTTATTTTAGTTTTAGAATAAACTTGAGTAGCGATAGAATTACACTTACGAAATCCACTCACATACGATGCATTAACTATTTCTATTATATAGTAGTATTTTCATGAATTAAGACATTGATTATTTAGTCAGAATGCAAAAAAAAATTAATGATTTTATGATCTCTCGCCTTATGCTTTCTCCTTCATCCGGATCATCTGGAAAACCTCCGAGTAACTATTGCTGAAGCCAGGTGAAAGAGGATCTTTCCAGAAACAACTATAGAAGAATGAGCTGGCTGTGGGTTAATATTCCACTCTAAGGAAGGACTTCTCTACCGTTAGTTCACGCTCGGAATGAATGTTCTCCCCGACGTAGGTTTCCTAGTTCCTTACAGGGTATAGAGGTTTCAGAGCTAAGATTGCCGTAACAAGGCATACACAACGATCCCCTAAGCCCAAATTGTTGGGTTCCGTAGCGCGTCATACTCGCCTGTACCGCATGTTAGGCATAAGGCACTGAGAGCCAAGTTGTTGAGAGAACTAGGGCTGAACGTTCTGACGGAGAGCAATCTTTCTCAGCTGATGAACAAGGATAACTACCCGTGTTATAAGGCATCTATGTACGGATGAATGGAAGATGTCTCCACTCCTTTTTGGCTAGGAGACAAAACGCTACACCAATGTGGTGACCAGACAGGATAGAAAGGACAATTTATAGAAAAGCAAGCTGTTGTACAGCTAAAAAAAATATAATATGAACTATATTGATTCCAGCAATGGTTTGTAACGCAGGCACATTACTGCAAGTTACATCTCATTTGTCACCCCCACTAACTTCCGAGGCTGGAATCAGACTGAGTTCGGACTCCAGCTCACACATCTAGTGTGATTAGGATTTATTTACCTTTAGTCTTATAGTAATATAAATGGCAGACACAACCACAAAAATGTGAGGAAACTTAATATCTGTATTGAAAGTAAATATCAAACCGTGTACCTACGGTTGTGTAATTTTATTAGTCATGAACGACTTTGAGCTGAGCTAGAGTTCTAAAAAATTATTGTTTCCGACACCAGTGATGGAAATGAATTCCACAATCCAAACTATTGAGATTCTAATAAAAAAGTTATTTCAGTTCGGTAAGCATTTTTTTCTTTGTTGATAAAAAACTAGAAGGACTTTGTAAAATGGAATTAAAAGTCTAAAAAACAACAAAATGTTATTTGTTGATGCACCACAGTAGTGTTTGCTTTATAAGCCAATAATAATTTTCCTTTTTGCAATAAGTTATGCATTCCTATGTCAATGTATGTTTGATTGGGTGCATAGTCCCCTTTTAAAACACAATGAAGTACTAAAACTCTTAATTAAATGTCGAAGCTCTTAATAAATTCTCTGATCATTTGAAATTTGAGTAAATCACGAAGTATTTAAGATGATATACTTGACTATAATTTTGCCACAAATATGAACACATGTTACAACCACATAAAAAATGTACAGGTTCTATTTCATTAGCAGGAACAGCAGACAAAATCTACTAGACATTTGAACAAGTATTGACTTCCTGCCATGTAGTTAGATAATCGAACTTTTTAATTCATGCTGGCTATAGCTGTTGAACATTCATTCGACGTAATCTTCGTTTTAGTCAACACCGTCTTCTACAACCCTAACATGGGCCTCTTCATCTTCGCAGGTCTCTTCATCTTCTTTTACTTGGTTGCCTTTGTTTCAATGAATTCGTTTTAATAAATAAGTATCTCTCGATATGAGATATCTCATATTAGGCTCTGTGTTGTATCTCATAATAGAGTACACTCGTTCTTACTGCGCTTTGTAATAATATCCTAAAACTTAAAAATGAACAAAAACTAAAAACGGAATTGAAACTTCGATTCCTTAGAAACATTTTAACTTTTCAGATTGTAAAAAAAAGAAATAATAATAAAACGCTCCCATGCTTAACGATTCTCGAGAGGAAGTAGCAAAAAAAATTTTCATTAACACAATGACACCGCATTGGTGACTTGCATAGGAAATATGGAGTAATAATGGTTCTCACCTTTTCCACTCAAGGAATTATTTCATAATGAATCCGCTCAGAAGCAGCACCAGATAAAAATTATAGAGGGCTATCTTAAATTAGAAATATATCTCATATTAAGTCACTTCCCCAAGTCAGGAATTCATCAAATAAGGAAAACAACCCTACAAACGTTCATAAAATTATTATTAAAAAGTTTTCTCTTTTTTTCCTATTTTTTTTTCCTTTTTACAATACGTTATTAAATGTTCGACCATAGCTCATATCCACCAATCTCTTTCTGAAACAAACGTTAATTTGGTTATCCGTCCTCACGGCAGAAGTTAGACTAGTAAGATATTGAAATAACTAACGATACTTTAACACGTAAAAGAGGAGTCATTAGGGTACATTTTAGTTGATTTAACTCGAAAATAGATTTTTTTGTAGTTTCGTTACAATGATTTTCAACCGGTCATTATTCAGTGATTTTACTAAAACAAATTATCGGTTACTATTATTATTAATACACCAAAACGTAGTTTCTTACAAACGGATCATCCCTCTTCGTGTATTTCCAATATTAGTAAGTCCTGATAATAACACGTTTTTTTTTATTACTAATCAAAAAAGTTAATATTTTTTTTTAATTTACTGAGAAAATTTGTGGTTCAAATGATAAGCCTTGATATTTTCTTTTATTTACATTAAAATAATTTCATGATGTATTGAAAATCACCTTTTAAAAAACCTTGAATGAGTAATCATTTAACCCTTATTTCGTAAGCAAAATGAAATCGAAAACGGAGCATGATAAAGTTTTCATTTTCGTTCTTTAAGGCTTACGATATAAGGAATATTACATCGTAGTATTGTAAATTACCTACACGTGAAAGTTTTGATTGACTTCATGGTTTAATATCAAGACAATATACTCGTATCGAAGCAATAAGCCAACTTCAGGAGAATCGTAAGCTTGGCGCTAAGTTGCAGGGCGTAAAGTTAGCGAATGATAGTAAATTTGAAGGTTTGTAAGTTAATTTATATAAAAAGTAATTAATATTTAGTATATGTACATACATTCAAAATATACGTACATATTTTTTTTATGTAGCACAGAAGAGTATAAATAAATATGAATCTGATTTAATTTTTAAAGAAACACCATATACAATAAGAAATAGAAAAAAAAAACATTTTCGTGAAATTTTGTTTTATAAGCTATATAGATAATTTTCCAAGAATTTTAATTTTGCAACATAAACCCAGGGTCTCTCTATATTTTTATAGATAGGTTTTTCTTGAAAAATAAAAAAATATTGATATTACTTATTGAACACACATACAAAAAAAAAAAAAAAAAGAAATGTAACCAATCTACACTTTAGGTTTTGCCTATGTCGGTTCATATCATAGGGGTTTTTTATATACTAAATATTTTTAATATTTATTTAAATATTTCTGATAAACATAATATAATGATTTTTACAGAATTCGTATTCACCTATTATTACGATAAATGGTGGCCTTCAAAAATGTTCTTATAAATTGTTTCATTGTTTACCTTGACTTTATTTAGAGGGGGTGGCTGAATTTAAACTCGAAATATAATAATCAACGCCTAATGAATCCGAAGTTTCGATGCTGATACCACTAAACGTTCTCTCCATACATCCTTCCAGTGATGCCCCTCCGAACCCAATTCCACTAAATCAGTTTTAACGCAATCCTCCCATCTACGTTTCGGTTGACGACGTTTACCCGTTGGTTCAGTGTTTATTAACATTTTAGGGATCCGCTCGTTAAGCCATACAACCTTACACGCCCATCTTATACGCCGCAATGCTATAACTTAAGCTACATTTACCGGGTGTGAGTCCCTTAATTCAGCGTTGTGAAATCCTGTTAATTCATCCTTTTTCGGCCCCAATATTTTGCTAAATACTTTATTTTCGAAAATCTTAAGACGCTGGTTATCCCATGGTGCAAGAGGCCACGTCTCAAATCCATAAAAAACAGTGGGAAGGATAATAGTTTTGTAAATTCTAATTTTTAAGTTTTTTGATACAAGGCGTGAGCTAAGCAGTTTCGATATTGAAAAATAACAAGCATTTCCCGCCTTCAACCTAGCTTTTATTACTTCATCAAATCCGTTTTTTCTAGTTACCGTAGAACCTAAATACTTAAAATTATCTACCTGTTCAAATGTATTTCTTTCTATATCTATATCACCGAAATAGATCGTGTTTCTAATGCTAACTATGTATTTTGTTTTATCCGTATTTACTTCAAGACCTAGTTCTTTACTGGAGTTTATTAACGCGTTTGTATTTAGTTCTATAGTTTCTTTGTCCTCATCCAATATAATCATCAGCATACCCAAGTACCGGTATTTTACCACCCAAAATTAAACCCTTTTCGGTATTCATCACACTTTTAATGATGTATTCTAGTGCTAGATTAAATAAGATAGGTGATAAGAAATCACCTTGTTTCAAACCCGACTGGACCTAGACCTGGAATTTCTCAGAATAATGATTACCGACTCGTACCTTACTAAACGTTTTAGTCATCCTCAAAGTGATTTACAAACTTCTTCGGTTAGTAATATTCTATCAGAATATTACACAGCTTCTGGCGGTCAATAGAATCGTAAGCTTTTTGGAACTACCCCGTTTTATTCCAATTTTTTTTCTGCCAGATGTGCCGTACTGAAAAAATCTGATCAATAGTTGAACGATTTCGTCTAAAACCACATTGGCAGTCTCCCATAATTTCTTCAGCGTATTCCATAATTCGACTAGTTAAGATTAGCGTAAATATTTTATTTTATGGTTTCTGAATCCAAACTTCAACTTCTCCATTAATCAGTACTCTATTAGATCTATTATTGATTTTCAAAAACCAGTCAATGAAAATTATATAAATAGGAATAACATTAGAATGACTTTCACTCTGGAAGGTCATCAAATTGGGCTAATTTTTTTTCTATATTTATAGTTGAAAAATAAAGTTGTAAATAAACAAATTATTTGTTTTTATACATTTTTTATTAAAATTGTAACATGGCTAGTGGGGAGTAAAGTCCTAAAGACGGTTGTAAGAACCCTCTTTTTCTCTCTTTTCCTTTTTTTTCTCTCCCTTCATCTCTGACCCTTTCTCAATATAATATTTATTAATGGAACCCTTAATTTATTATTTATAACCACACATTTTTACGGAGTTATTATTAAAACTACAAAAGCTTTAATCTTACTTTTTCTATTGCTATAACTTAGAAATGGGCACGAGGTAGAGGACACAGTATCCCAACACTTAATTATACATTTTCTATTGATATAACCGACAAGTGAACTTAGAACTGAAAGTCTATACTGTGGAGACACGCTGACGGTATTTATTATACTTATCAATATGAATAGTTTTTTTTTTTAATATGACAGCTCAATGATTTAAAAATATTTTAATTTTTACAAACCAATAAGTGCCTAAATTATTTTTATAGTAAATAAAAAAAATCAATTTTATACGTTACCTCGATGTTTGACTTCGAAAATTTTAACACATCGATCGTTTGGTTAATGACTAAATGGTGTTCTACCAGTAGAATTAAGCTGTCTCATTTGTAAGCTGTTTCAACATCACCTCCTAATAATTTAAATATGATAATAAAAAAATAAAAGAGTATAAAATTCAGTATTAAAAGCACTCTGTTATGTAATAAGTGCCTAGCAAGCACTCGAGTTACAACCAGTTCTGAGAAAAAGGGCACAGGTATTGATTCAAGAGCGTATTTTAAACTTCGAATAGATAAAGGATATTATAATTACATTAATGCTTCTAAGAAAGAATAATTAATAAATTAATAATTTTATATTATGTAATCTTACATATGATAAAATTATAATAAGTATTTTTAAGATTTTGAAGGTTTTTTTTTTAAGCATATTCGAAGCTAAAAATTGTAAAGGCCCTATCAAACCTAAAATTACAAAAAAAAATAAGTTATGAAGTACTATTTTCAAATCTATAAAAAATTGTATGTATCAACCCTTCACTATTGTAAAATGAAACTAGATTTATTAAGCACAAAAAAAAAAATTCCCTTAAGATATATTTACTTTTATATCAGAATTTATAATAATTTATTAATATTAATGAATAAAAAATAAATAAATCTGTATTGCTACAACCCATGATGGGTCAAGGTGCAATACTTTACAAGGAATAACTATTACTAGACCCACGCTTGTGCAATGAGGGGATTTGATCAGAATTACGTTCAACCGCCAGATTTTTACCCAATTAAGAGCACCCACTTTATGAAGTTGGATATATCCCAGAGAGTTCTTAAATCCTCTGGGTTGACTCACTGCTGCATTGAATGTACATATATATA
>NW_027105826.1:146846-183208 GCF_000696795.3 Halyomorpha halys
ATATTGTTGATTTTAAAAGGTAAATCTTTTATTTACACATGACTATAAAACTTCATGTAAATATCACAATTAAAAAAAAAATCACGCAAAACAAAATGTCTTTATCATGAAATAGAGAGAAAGACCTCACTCGCAAGGTGGAAATCCAATTATTAGAAAGTCAGAGGCAATAAATTCTTTTAACAGCCAATATTTTTTATTACTAAATGGAATTCAAGAGCATTTGAATTCCCGCTAACTCGATGCTTACTCATACGTTGATCCGCAATACACGAGAAAAGGCTCATTCCAAAGGCCATTGCCGACCCTCTTAATGTTATAAACTGGGACACAACTTGTTTCAAGTCCCGACTCCTAAACATCCTCGCATATATTTAGCTTTGGATTTGTATTTACAATGAGCATATAATTCACAGCCGGTGGTATCAGCATTGAACCTTTGGATTTGCCGGTTATTTCGTTAGATTATTATTTAATTCGTGGTGTCTTCGTGAAATGTTGGGTAGCCTCAATATTGAGTAGATTATTTAATATCACTATATTGTTTTATTTATTTTTGTTTAAATTTTATTTGTTCATACACTAGTCAAAATGCGAATCAACTTCGATTTTCTTGAATTTTATCCAGCTTGGAGAAAGGCCAAAGAATACAAAACACTATAATAAAATGTAGTATTAATAAAGTAAAAAATGTTTTACCGGGCATGAGGACGACAATATAGAATAGACAAATAAATAATTGATAGTATTTTTTTTTTGTTATTCAAAAACATTTTCTGTATTTTTCATTGTTAGTCTCGTTAGTAAACTAAACATTATTCCCTCCGAATTGGCAGATATTCTTTGTCTGACAGCGTTATCAGCCAATTGCTCACTTGCTCCTCGACTTCTTCGTTGCCTTCAAATTTATCACTTCCTAATGATTCATTCAGGTGCGTGAAAAAAAAAGTCACATCCTATTTCTTAAAAATTTTATAGTCAATATCGCGGAACGAGGCCTAGTGGCGTGGCGAAGAAAGATTTTTAAAATTTATGTACTTATCTCAGGACCTCGCAGACAAATAAAAAATCACTGTGTGGGCTAAGAAATTCCAAAAAAGAGACCATATGTTTGGATCAATGTTTTTGATGAATATAAAGAACTTTATTTGAGCCTTGCTGAAAAAAAAGCTAATTCCAATTTTTCGGAGAAACTGCAAAAAAAGAGAGCAAATTAAAAATGTTAAGTATTGTAAAATATCACTATTTATAAAAACATATAACTCTCTGGTGATGTTACACAAGTTTGATTCCTGGTATTTTTCTTTTTCGATGCTAATCATATGTTACATCTACTTCTAATATTTATTCATATTTACAATCTTCCCTGAAGGTTAAAACGGCAGTGGCCCAGAGATCTATTGGTATATTCCAATTATATTGGAGTTATGTTAATAGTCAGTTTCTTCACTCAAGTCGTGAGCGTCTACGGCCTGCGCCTTCACTCAACCTCCACTGGCTTTTAATACTAGGGATGCAGTTGAGTAAGAAGTGTAGGGATCCCTGGAGTCCTGCTCTTTCCCCCATAAGTGGGGGAAGACGTTGGTTCCCCAGACTGAATGTAAATAGTGTAAATTGGAATGATTGTGTTGAAGAGGTCGTTTTATGCTTTATTTTATTTTTTAAAATTAGTATTATTATTTTATTTATTTATTGTATTTTATTTATTTTTATTATATATTTTTTTTACTTCTTACTTTATCATTTAATTAATATATTTGTAAATATGGTATGGATGAGCTATATGATCCCTATTATCATTGTCTATAGTTATGATAAAATTTAAAAATACAGGATTAAAAAAAAATCAAAGAAAAGAATTCATTGAAAAAAAACTTTGGAGCACACATCACAGAACTTTCACTAACTATAAATAAATTTATTTTAGAGTTTTTCGTGGTTGTAATAGCAAATATCTACTTTGTTCCTGCTCAAAATTACAGTATACAAAAGATAAAAAAGCTGTGTATGGGTATGAATGTGATCGGAAGAGATCGGGTGGTCTGTTTTTTCCGATTCGAACTTCTGTTTTTTTCTTCTTTAATTACTCATCTAATTCTTCAATATTTTTTATTTAACGTTGTTCAATAACTAAAAATTGAAACTAGTTATTTATTTCGAATAAGCAAACTTTAAAGTATTTTAAAGGTAGATTTTAGAAATTTTGGCATCTTAGACTATTTCAATAATTATAAAACCTATCTGACATCAAAACCACTTATTTTGTATTAACAGTTTACCATTGTTTTACTGAGTTTAAAGAAAATCGTTTGAGCCGTTTTAAAGAAAATTTTTAAAAAGTTTAACTCCAGAACCCTCCATAGAAAATAAATAATAATTGAGTACAAAAGATGTAAGTTGTAAATGCCGTTATAAATTAAATAAAGTAGTTATACGTTAAATAAAGCTATTTACGGTTCATTAATATATTGATACTTCATTTGTTAACATAATTGGGAGTTACATCAATTAAAACTATATTAGATTTTTTTAATATTAGTAAATGAAAGATACGTTATATACTGTAAACATTCGTTTTATATAATGTTGTTTTTCCTTGTTTAAGCCCACAATCCGGAAAACTGTAATCGAGACTGGAAACAGTTTAATAAACAATTTTAACTAGTCAAATTTAATAAAATATTTTATGAAATACCTCATATACCTTATTAAATAAAGAAATATAAAGTGAATATTTTACATACCCAAATTAAAGTCTTCAAAGAGGAAGGGTATGCCGTTCGGAGATCTCCTCGACATCTGACCTGTAATTGGAAGAGACATATTAACAAATATTCACTAAGTTTAATATATATTAAACAAATATTTACTATATAAATAAAATGTAATTGAATTTTATTAATGATTTGAAACAAATAACGATAAGGATAAAATAAAGTATATTTTCTAAATATAATTAAGTTCTTATTTAATTATTATTAGTTGTTGACGAAAATTATTATGAACGGCAAAAAAACTAATATTTAGTGACCTAGAAGGCACTTCAAATAGAATAATTAGTAGTATGTGACATTTTAATTAATTAAGGAAGACTCTTCACATAAGACACAACGGAATATAAATTAGTGTTTACCTCTCAGAAATATTGATCACTTGTTTTTTATTAAAGAAAATATCTTACTGTCGAATATTGTATCGTAGTCTCATTCCTTTGCAGGCCACTTTACTTGACTGTTATAGTCAAAATAATTAATCAGCAGAACTTAATAATAATTTGTTATATTTCAGCAAGCATTCTATTGATTATAATATTAAAAGAGACATATTTAATAATATCTAAGACTAATAGAATTTATAATGAATATCATAATGATCATGTTTTATAATCAACACTATCTTATCATATTATGATGGCAATTTTACTATTTACAATAAAGCATATACAATAAACCTTACCTGGCCGAACCCGCCCCACTAGTAGAGCGACAGTCCTAAATCATTTTTGAAATAAGCCTCTGAAATTGAAAAATGGTAGCCCTTACTTAACTGAATTTTCAAACAGACAATTATACTTACCTAACAATTAACCTACTCACAGTAGGTTGGTCGATGTATGACATTTCACAATCTCACAAGAAATCATAACACAAAAAAGGCAATCCTTCCCCGCCGGACCCACCCAGTTAAGACCACCAGGGAGCGACGGTCCTATATCACTTTTGAAATATTAACTTAAAACGGGAAGAGGAGACTCAAATAGTTTAATATTTAACTATCTTAAAGTCTCTCCTTCCCATTTTAAGCAAATATTTTAAAAGTAATATAGGACCGTCGCTCCCTGGGGTTTATAGCGGGGCGGGTCTTGTCGGGAAGGATTGCTTTATTTTTCAAAAAAATTAAACATAACCCTCTCATGACATCTCTGTAATAGAAGAGATAAAAAGAAAACAAAATCGTCGCTTAGGAAAACGCAGTACAAACAGATAATTTGAAAAGTGGATACTGAGGATCCCTCTTGCCCAGGCGTTTCGGATAGTAGGACTGTTAGTCGTTTAATATGAACTATCGTGCACTTTTTTGGGTTATCTAATACAAGTTACAGCATTAGTTTTGTATAGCGTATACCAATAACAATACTAATTATAACAATAATATAAAATGTAGGGCCGCTAGTAGCTCAGTGGTTAACATACCAATTTGAGTTTACCAATTTGATTTCTTTTGTCTTGATTGACTTTTGTCTTTGATCGGCTTTGACTTTTGTCATTGAGTGGTGGTCCCACAAAATGAAAAATCTTTGACCCCAACCATGGTTAGACAGTATAGGACTCCAATGGGAGTCTTAGCCGAAAAAAAAAAAATATTTACAATATAATGTTCTCTTATTGTCGTTTTATTCTCGTACATTTTAAATTTGATGTAAAATAGAAATAAATTCCCAATGCTTAAGAAATACTAGCTTTTTTCTATAATATGAGAACTAGATGGTACATCAAATAACCCAATTCACTCTATAATGATAAGTAATCGTAATTTTTATTTGTCATTTACTATAATGTTTTACGTGTATACACATGCCTAAAACTACATATTGCATATCATATACAAACTATACTTGGAAGTATTTTTTTTAGAAATGTAAAAAGAATGATTTGTGAAAAAATGTATATTTCAATATTTTTTCATTTTATTTTTTAGACTGACTCGTGTGCTTGCTCCCAAACATATTTTAATTAAATCCTTTATATAAGTCATATATTAATTTGTAATTTAAAATTGATTACGTTTTAATCTAATTAAAATATTTCCTTCCTCTTAATAATCTCTCCGGAATTATTTTAATTAACTCTACTATAATTTTGTGTTTTTGCTCGAGTATGCCGTAGTCCAAAGTTGACGTTTTTAGGAGTGTGTCAATTTCCTCATTTGTAGCTACATCACAATTATTTTTTTGTTAACTGCTCAACTGATTTTTGACATGTCACAAATTACACAGCAATAAATATAAATTTTATTAAACAATTTGAGTTCGAACTATTGAAAAAAAGTTTTATTATATTTCATAACCTCCTTAAACGTTTGGTGTGACCGCTATGAAAAACAACTTAAACGGAAATTGGAACTGTTTAGGTTATGTTAGGTTACATAATTTATGCTAATATGATATGGTGAATGGTTTATTGACAATCAGTTTTATTAATTCATGATAGTTCGTGGGTGATAGGTACATATTATTGTGTAAAAATAAGGAATGTTAGGTGCATTTTATGGTTGATTTTCAACCTCCTTTCAAATAAATTGTTCATTAAACGTTTGAGGGCTTAAGGACATTAAAGGGTTCTTTACCAACGTAAGAGGTCCTATGTTATTGTATTTATGTATCTTGGGCCTAACCAACGGAGGACAAGAGGGGCAGCTGTCCCCCCCCCCCTCAGAAGTGAAAAAATTATTGATTTAATAAAAGATAAATTTTTTTCTAGCAAATACTTATTGTAATAACTAATACAGGACTACGACTATTATACATAATTTGCTTAAAATGTTTTTTTCATTCACCTCTTCCTTGCTGAATTGTCACAATCTGAATGACTATGTCTGCCCCCCCTCCCTAGTTAGATCCGGGGTACGCCCTTGCTCATTATATTTATAACATTTGTTATTTGCTAAATTAGCTATTGAACGGTTTTTAGCTATTGAAATCCTGGGTTTATACAGTAGAAAAATATTTATCATCTAAAATTCAATTGGCGTATGACTCAAAGTGTATACATTTTTTTCATAATCTATATATGAGACAATGTGATAGGTAGTTAAGTTACCTAATCAATACAAAGAAAAAATGACCTCAACCGAATATGTATTTGATAAGATTTAGTGAATTTTCGACATAAAAAAATAATTTGTACGTGAATATTTAATTTTAACTAAATTGATATCAACCTTTCAATTCTGTTTATTTATAAACGTATTCTGTATTCTTCACCATTCATATTTTTGGTTGTGTTTATTATTCATAAATATTATTGACTCCAATTATAATACGAACTACATCAAAGAGAGAAACGGTGGAATTAATACGCCAGAGGACACAGCAAATAAGTACACACTAACAGGATAAAAAAGAAATCAAATCACTACCGACCCGGCAGACGTCTGGAACAATGTGATTCCCATTTTCCATTTGTTACAGCTCTGGTTTCGGTCCTGCTGTCAATTCCAGACCTCTCGAGCCCAACTGGACACCAAGTAGTTAGAGACCGGCATCCCACAGCCATCTCACGTAGCCAGCGATTCCCGCTAAACTCTGTTAATCCAGTCAGCCAATGAACAGCAACTTCAGCTCGTCCTCACCCGCTTCGGAGGAAAGAACATTCTCTTGTAGGGAGAGGGAGGGGGAAAGATATCCGGCAATTGAATTATTCATAGCTACCAGTATGATTTAGATCTTGCTGAGGAACACCGCCTCATGGATTCGGCGTCCATTTATCAATTGATCTTATGAAAAGCACGTATTCTGTAGACATGCCAAGGATCTGTTAGATGAAGAATGGAACATAGTGAAGTTCAATGGATCCATTATTCAACCAACGAAAAGGAAAATTAACAAGAAATTGGTTATTCTTTATAACAGCCAAATAATTTTACGAAAATTTATTTGGTACTGAATAAAAGAAGTAAAAAAAAAAGGAATAAAAAGTCAAAATAGGAAAATATTTAAATATAAGAAAAGAATGATTCAACATCCAGAACTTAATCAAAATTAATTAGACAGGGCATCAAAATTCTAAAATATATTCTGAAACATTTTAAAGAAATTAGAATCTTCAATTTCAATTTATTGTTTACTATTTTTTTTAACTGTATATCTTTATTTATACCTGTTATTTAGTATAACAACCAGTGAATGATATGTGTTATTTTTGAAAATGTCATGATGCGAAGCGATACCCAGTTGAACCTCCAGGAAAGCGTGATATAAAATTTAATTATTAGAAGAGAAGACCCCTCATCTAGTTCTCCTTCTAGCCCAGTCTTCTGCGTATTTTACCGGCTATTATTGTTGCAGCCGATTATGTGTATAGGGGTGTCCGTTTAATATGTCTTGGAATCGTTTTTGCATTTGCCTTAATTTACAGTTGATGTGAGAGCAGTTATATGTTGTTTCTGACGTACCAGGATGCTTTTGTAATTATCCGGAGTGTTTTGCCTGGAAGATTTGAAGTTTGTTGTGAATGGTTGTGATGCGAGGATCGAAATTGGTTTCAGTGAGCAAGAGTTTTCAATTTCAAACTTACTGTAAGCTTCAAAATTCATTTTCTGTCTAAGTTTTAATTTTGATTTTTTTGAGAGAATATTAAAAAAAAAAACTTATTATTTGATTTAAGGTTTGTCTCAAAACTGATAAATTCTGATTTTAAGTTTTTTTTGGTATCATAGTAAAACATATGATCTTGAAAAATATTTCTTAAGAGATGAGATATTTAAAATTACAAAATAAGCTGTACTTTAAAGTTCTGCTAACAATATGAGACGAATTAAAAATTGGCGTGATAACACGAACAGACATATAGTCGTCAATCCAAGATTCAATAACAAAATCCAAACTCCTTAACCATCCTAACCCATTAATTCTTAATCTTTCATCCTTAACAATCCCTGATAATCCTCCGAGGCGTCTGAAAAGAAGATGGCCACGAGACCTTCTAGTTTAAATTAATGTTTGAAGTACCACCAATGGGTGGTTCCTTCTCAAGATTTTCAAGTGTATATGAAACATACTACAAATTTACCTATTGTATTATTTTGTACAGTTGTAAATTACAATAAAAAAATAATTAAAAAAAAAAAATAACAAAATATCTATTCATCTGGAAGAATGTGAATAGCCAGATAATAGAAGAGTCATATTGGAATATGATATTCAAAGAGAAAAAGTATGAATTCCATTTAATTTGCGAACTTTAATAAAATCCTACAAAAGGAAGTTATTGTGATACCAGTGCAAGCGAACATTATCACGAGATTATATGAAAATCTGAAACCTATTGTTTCATTGTAAGGACATCCGTTGTAATGGAAAGTCATTATTCTTAATGCACTCACTTATGGATAAAAATATTTAGCTACTTCTTAATAATTAATAAAATTAATGGTCGCATCTCAATTTTAAAATAACGGCCTTGAATATTTTATTAATTTTAAACAGGGCGGTGACATAATTTACTCTCCTTCAAAGGAAGAGTGAAGTAAATAAAAAGAGGAGGTTTTACCACGCCTACGCTGCTCAACATTACGTTGAGATTAACAGAAATGTCTGCCATTATAATCTAAACTGAAACAGAAGGCAGAAAGCAGATCCTACTCTTCATGATAATAAGCATCATAAGTACATCTAAAGGCCCACCTTATTGGCTTCACTTTGCTTAGCAGCTTACCCTCTTCGTTATAATCCTTCCTCAAATTTTCAAAGATGGTTTATACTCCAGGAAGATGAAACTTGATATTTATATACCCGGTGATGCTAATCTTGACACCCCGCAAAACTATGTAATAAAATAACTATGTATTAAAAAAATTATACCCTACTAAATGGGTTGATTTTTGCTGAGAATCTCGTGATAGCAGTTAGCGAAGAAGGATATAATTTAGTATTTTACGTCTAGGACACAAAAAAATTGTCAGTAAATCACCAAAAAATCAGTAAAAATTGATGCCTTAGGGATTGATTTATTGTTTTTCTGTAGTTCGCCCTTTAGAGATTTTTGATTCTTAGTATCCCGGACAAATCGCATAGAATGAATACATGCTAATTGTAAAGAAACAAATGTCAAGTATTGTGACTCTTTTATTTAAATTGTTTACAATTTGCTTTGATATGTTTTGAATGATAAAAAAATATTTTCAATTTTATCAGATTTTTTTTTATTTTTAAATTAAAATTTCATTGGTAATAATGATGAAAAATATGTTATACATAATGGAGAGAACATAACAATATGTATGATGCATGGATATATGTATGTATATAGAGATTTTCTCAATAGCAATGATATATAATATAATAACAATAATAATAAGTCCAATATCAATATGGAGAGCAGCCATTGTTAGTTTTATTCCCCTCATAGGATATTTAATATTAAGCCTTAGCAAAGAGTCCAAATCATTCAGAACATATTTGTAGTCTGTGTCCGGTTGAAGATAAACAGAAGGACCCCTTGACCATCCGGGATCTCTTACTTAAAATATAAAAGACAACGACCACTAGGACTCTAGAATAGTGCAATCTTTACTTATGGTAACTGCGGAAGAGGGAGGGGGTTATGGTATTGGATTCTCCTAACTGAATTCCTTCGAGAGGACCGGGGTCGGAGAAAGACTGGGGGCGCTACGTGAGGTCCATGCCGACTAGTAACAAGCTAGCTGATTGGTCGAGAAGCCGGCCAACCACAGACCTCCACCCATTACACCCTATTAGAGACATCCCTTGTAAGTGATTTCTCCTACTTTCGGGCCAACTCGGACAGCGGTGACCTTATGGCCTCTTTACTAACTATCTCCCCGAGCAGGCCTTTAATTAGCTTAGCTCTGATCATCCCAGACCTCTTAATTTCCCAGAACGGATCTCTAAAGTTAAACTTCATTTTTGCATTAAAGTTTATGATTGGTATATCAACTAATATTTACTATAATACATTACTCGGAATTATAGATATGAACACGAATCCACGGTTCTATTAGACTGACATTTCACCCAGATTATTGAAATTTTAATGAAGCCTATTCAAAGGTATAAATCGAAATCGATGATTCAGCCAACCAAGTGAAAAAAAAATAGTGGATGATTTGTTTGTATTTTATCATTATTATAGGCGCGACAGACCGTGCAGTTTCAAGGTCTGTTTCTTTCGTTTCTTGACGAGGTTTTTTCATAGGGTGGGTTCATCACTCTCACGCCTATTTTTTGTTAGTGCCACCCATTGGCTAACGGGCCTCATAAATGCCCGGGGGAGGCTGTGAGTGAGTTTTGTATAATTTTATGCTTGAAAAAATACCGAGTAAGGTCGGGCTGAAACTCACAACCTTTGGATTGTAAGACAGGCGCGTTGCCATGCTGCTACCGTCGTCCCTCTTATTTGTACTTTTATCAAGCTTTTAAGACGTTATTAGATTGAGTCCGAACATTGACATGTGAACTATAATGAAGTTTTTAAGAAAACTATTATGGTAATTTAAATACAACAGTTAATTGCAGATAATTGATTGTAAATTCGCTTTTTCGAAAAATTCATGGACTTGTCTTTGGACTGTTACAGTGTTTCTGTTGACTGCATGAGAGCCATAACGTTAGAACCTGACAGTAAATTAAAATTATGATGAAATAATCTTACATATAATTATTTTTAAAAAATTATCAAAAAGAAAGGGAATATTTTTATGTGAGATTTTATAGTCCAATAATACCTTGAAAAGTTTTTTTTTTAAACGACAGATTGTTCGCTAAAAATAAAAACCGGTCATATTCGTGTCTAAAGGCCAAACAAAGAACGACATATATAAAGACCAGGCAATAATTTTCCGTTGCACGTAGCACCCGCACGAGAAGAAAACTCCTTTGGAAAAGTCACCCGCGATAAAGAGCTATTCGGCTAATGATTCATTAGACCTAGAAGATATCTGCACCCGCTTTTTCTTTCTCTTCTCCTTTTTTTTTCCTTTTTTTTCTCCTTTTTCCATTTTCCGAGAGTGCGCTGGGATAATATATGACCGGCCAGGAAGAATCATTTTTCTATGGCCTGTGTACGGCGACTCGGTCATCAATAAAGCGCGGGATCACCGAGGCGACCTGATTGATGATGACTTTATACCGGTTAATAAAGAGCCACGTATCGCCATTCAAAGCCCCTGACTTTGCCGGATAAGCTAGCGGGCTTTGAGGGCTTAGCGCTTATCTGAAGCTGACCGCTAGCGTAGAACCTCTATAGGTATCATTAATTCGGCAATGGTCTGACCAAGGGCCCATGCAATTATCGAATCTTATTATATCTTACTGCTGCGATTATCATCCATGTAAATTGTATTATCATTTACCTTTAGGCAAACTATTCAGGATTGAAATTAAGGTGTTGATAAGCAAAAACAGGACGAATTCAAATTTGATCATTTTTTAAAGAAATCTAAAATTATGCTGAATTAAAGTGCATTTGTTTTTTCAAAAATAATTATTTTTCGATCAGTAGTTTTTTAACCACATTATAATAGATTTATAAAATATTAAAAAGTTGAATTACTTAAAATATTTTTAAATAAGTGGGCTTTATCTTAAAAAATAACAATAAACTAGGTAAACTCAAAAGAATAAAAAAAATTGTATTGCTGTAATTATAAACATTAATATTAAACTGTAGGAAGATAGTCCGGGTGGCGTTAACTGAAATTATCAAAATAGTATAAGAAAATTATTTATTGTTAACCGACTATCTACCAATAATTATTTTTGGTTAACAATAAATATTGTTCTTCTACAGTCATGATAATTTTATTGACCGCGACCCGGAATCTCTTCCTACCATCTATTTCATACGGTCAACTATATTCTTCCAATATTAATATCAAATAATAACTAAACTGCAAAACTTACATTTTAAACTTCAAAAAATTGTATAATATTCATGAAAAAATTCTAATTTTAATAAGCCAAGATACCTATTTTTTTTCTCTAAAAATGCAAATTAAAAATCTGCAAAAATTCCAATATTTAAAAACCTCATTTTATTGAAATTAAGAATGTTTAATATGTATAATAAAAATTGGAGAATGTGAGTATTGCAGTTAGATCCTTAAATTTAAAAAAAAAATTTTAAATTTCAAGATATAATTTTAATAACCATCCCCATAAAAAGTATTATTTTTGTGTTTTCCGAAAATCAAATAGTCCTTCTCAGTTCTATTGGGTACTTCAAGCGGTTCTTTTGTTCTGTCACTACATTTTATAGATTTTAAATGTAAAACAAAAATAAAAAAGGGCAATATTTCATTAAATGTATGATTTTTTTATATCAAACAAAAATATATAAACGTATAATGTCATACTTGTTATTTGTCCTATTTACGCAGGTCAGTCCATTTTTCAGCATGCCTGACAAACAATATATATAATTACTCAATTTCTGTGTTTTTTCTTTTTTTAGTTAATTAGGTCAATTTTAATATAACTCTCTTGGAATATAGGTTTTTTCACTATACACCCTTATGAAATTTTAACTCTCATAGATCCTAATTTTTAAGAATTTTTCAGAATACAAGAGATAAAAAAAAAAGACAAATTAATTTTGTACTACAGTAGGAATAACAAAGGAGTGGAGAGAACTGAAAAAAGGAATATTAAGAGAAAATCTTCATAAGTGAATAAATTGAAATACACAGGTAATATATTTGTATATATTACAATATATTATATTCGTATTAAGTAATACGAAATAGTAGAATACATTTTTGAGAAATAGTTGTGTTAGTATTAAAATTTTGTACCTAAATTAAAGAAATAATTACAAGGACATTTTATCACAATCATATGAGTTTTACATAAACATAACCTAAAGTTTTATTTAAAAACGGTGTCATATTTTAAGGGAACGAGTAGCCCTTAAACATAGGGAACAACATTTTATTTCGGTCTTAGTGAACATAAAACGTATAATTAAGTGAGTTCTTGAAAAAGATTTTTTCAAATGAACACCATTTTTTTTTTTTTTTTTCTACTTTTTGCTTAGTAAGGAACTAATTTAACCCCAAAGGAATCTTCTCTCTGTTATGCCTTTCTGCACAAATAATATCGTTATACCAACTGGCCATACCAATTAGAAGAGTTATGAATAAAATAAATAATTTTTTTTTCCTTTCAACCTCCAATTTATCAAATTAAGCACGCGTATAAAATTCAAGTGTTATAAATTATGTTTTCAGTTTTTACCTATAATTATTCCATCTCCATTTTAAAATGTTTCTTCATTTGTACATATTCATCTATTCATAAATAAATTATTGAAAAGTAAATTAAAACAAACTAAATTTCGACGAAATATCAGCTTTTTATTTTATATTATAATACTGGGGATGGTAAGGATGGAGGGTAAACACCCAGCATGCGGGCTGTTTTTTCTTTTTTTCTTTCCCGAGAAATTCAACAGAAATTTATTTTTCCTCCTTAACGAACCTTCGGTTTTTCTTATTCTTATTGTGGGCGACAGACCATGGAGGTCTAACGTATTAGGAAATACATCGCGCGTTTCTTGGCGTGATTTTTTCGTAGAGTGGACTCGTCACTCCTACGCCTATTTTTTATTAGTGCCACGCATTGGCTAACAGGGCTCACAAATGCCCGGGCGGAGGATGTGAGTGAATTTTGTATTATTTTATGCTTGAAACAAGCCCGGGTGGGACCAGGACTCGATATGACAACCTTTGGGTTAGTAGACTGGCGCGTCGCCACGCTCCTACCACTGCCCATATTTCTTTATTTTTTTTAAAGGTTTTACTTTGTAAATTTAAGCAAGGGTGATGTTTCAATGGAGGATGTCCTAGAATTCCTGTGTCTCTAGAATCCATCGGAGCGCACAGATTTAAACGTAGTGACGCATATATGTTACAATCTCCGATGAAATGAAGGATTGTCTCCGGTGTTTATCCTTACAAATGTCAGATGTTACCTCCTACTTCACAAATCATCAGATTTTTTTTATTTCTGCAGTTGTCCGAATGTGGCCCGTAATCAATTCGTGTCCTTTGATATTTGGAATTAGTACCACTAAATTATAATATCGAGGAGTTGTTTAATAACTAAATATTGTTTTGTTTAGTTTAATAATTAAATTTATATTTTCTTTAATTTTCCCTTTTTTATAATTGTATTTGTTTCATTTCACTTTACTAACCCTACATAAATACATATATACCTTATTTATACTATTTATTATTATAAATTTGTGCAATAGTTTGATTCGTTTACAGAATTTAATTTTTAATCTTTCAATAAGCAATCACCAAATCTTGGTGGCATTTTACTGTGTTAGAAAATTTCGTACGCAACAACCCAAATCCATATATGAAGTATTTACTCATCAAATGTAAACAACTCAGGGAGCTCCCCCTTCAGTTAACGAGTCACTGAAACAATTTCTGTTTCTGTTGCAGTTTTAACTTTCGTGATGATTATGCAAATTCCCCTAAATTATTAAATCGAGAATCCATGTTTGATAGCGTATGCATTTTTAATCAACAGAGATTATGAAATTTTCAGCTTAACATTAAAAAATGAAATAACATACTGGCGTTATCAGGGTTGCCATTCGTACCGTTCCCGTGATTACCGATCTCGTGTTAAACTGAACTCCCATTACGGGACTCGATTCACCCTGTATTTTGGCGATTCTTTCGGTTTTAAAAAGTTATTTATTTATTTTCTAATTCTGGCTATGTTATAACATAACTTTGGTTGATTTTCTCTTAAGCGGAGAAAATAGCTCCTATATAGAGGAACATTTCCTCTTGAAGTATGAATTCTGAATTGCTGTTATATTTCATTGTAGTAATAAAATACCAGGAAGACCTAATAGCTGGGCGGTCTGGCCAGGGTCCCAGAGCGCTTGGATTCGATTTTCACCTAGGTCAATCAATAATTATTTAGTGGCGGCCCTGAGAAACAAATCTTGAGGTTCTATGAGGACTTGAGCAACTCAAATCACACTTAAATAGGCAATATATCATTATTGCAACGTATAATGCGTAAACGTTTCATGGCACTGCACTCAATATGATCGACATATTGCAATAAAAATGCAAAGAATTTTTTTTTTATTATTATTTTTCCAAATATTAATTATTGTCGAAGCAAGTACTTTTTCTCTAATTGTTCTAGTTCTTAATTTTTCTAATCATAATAATATCGGTCTACGGTAAAATCAGTACTTTTTTTCAACAATTATTATAAATTCTTAAATTCATAAAGACACTGATTTTAATGTCTAAAAGATTTTTAATTTTTTTGTACTAAAATATTCTAATCCAAATTTATTTTCAATTTTCTTCTAAGTTATTTTTCCATGATTTATTATTAAATTTTCCTCCCTTCATTTACCCTGACCAAACGTTTCGTTGCGCATTTTTTTCTTTTTTTTAACAGTGCCAACACTGGGTGTAAAACCGTTATGCGTACTGAAGAACATTTTGACTTTTTTTTACATAGAAGTCCATTCTGAGAATTTATTCACCCATATTAAGTCAGTTAAGCGGAGTATTGGAAATATAACTTCCCTTCACAACCTTTGGCCGAGAAATACCTCATTGTTATTAAATATGCAAGTTAAAATTTAAGAATCAAGCACTTCCCAACTACCCAAACCCATCCGTTTCTAGCCTGTCTCCCCCTCCATTACCTTATAATCCTCCTAGGCGTCTGATAAGATGATGGCCTTAAGATCTTCTCTAGAAATATTATTGTAGTTCTATCAATGGGTAGATTCTTCACATGCTTGTATCATGTCATTATATCACCTACAGCAAATTTCCTTTTATATATATTTTTATACAGTTGTAAATAACAATAAATAAATTAGAAAAAAATATTAAATTATAAATGTAAATTAATAATTATGAGGGATAGTTGACCGTAGATGACGAACAAGGAGAAGATGGTTGGGGGTGCGGTCAAAGTGAAACATAAACACAAATAAGTTACATTTAATTAATTACAATTAAATGTAAATTAATTGCTGTACATTATACAGCAATATATACACCGGTATATTATTGTTGTACATGTATGTATTTAATATTATTATGTAATAAAAACTGTTGAGGTGAATAATCTACCAAAATATAATATAAGCTATTTTATATTTTTCTTGTACAACGTTTCATTACAATTATGCCATACTCATGCACCATTACAATCCTAAAATTAAGTTATTATCTTATTAACAATTTATATCTATGTTATATGTGTATATATAAAATTCTTGTAATTATATTTAAATTATTATTTTATTCATATTTAATTTTAAATATGAGAGCCAAATCGTCCGGTCCGGGTGCGGTCGAATAAAAACTCAAATAGTAATAACTATTTTAATTGAGCCAACGTTTCGCACCACGTTGTTGGACTTCGTCAGGGCTAAAAAAGATACAAACACTGTTTTGACAGAAGTCAAAGTCAGAGTCAAATCAGAGTTCACTCTGTCTTTCAATTAGCGATCTTTAAGTCTCTTAATTTAATATTATATCATGATTTCGAAATAGATTCTACCTCTCCAAAATAAGTACTTCAGATTAGCGATGTGCTTAGTACTAATTCATAATCACATGGATGCGTGAATAGCCTGATACCTTAAACCACAACAAAGGTTTCACTTATCCAGTAATTAATACCCACGTAATATCTTGGATGAAAACTGAAGTATCCTCTGCAATCTAAAACAGGATGACCACTAAAAAAATTTTCTTTGGATATCTTAAAATTATATGTTCCATTGATAATTTCAAGGACTTGAAAATTGCACTTTTAGTTTTATTAGGATTTTAACTTTAATATTCTTGAGATGCGTAATTTACTCATTGTAATAAATAATGTTTAATTTTTTAACATACGCAGTTGAGCTTTGGGGCTCCACTAAACCATCAAATTCTTCCCGAATCCAATTCTTACAGTCCAAAATCCTTAATGCTCCTTACTTTGTCACAAATCAAGTCATCCATCATGACCTCAATGTCCCATATGTTGCCGATTTGGCCAAAACCAAATACCATTCCTTCCATGTAAAACTTCCCAACCACCCAAATCCACTTGTTTCTAACCTGGCTTCTCCTTCATTACCTAATAATCCTCCTCGGCGTTTGAAAAGAAGATGGCCTCGGGATCTTCTCTTCTAGAAATGTTATTGGAGCTCTATCAATGGGAAGATTCTCCACATGTTTGTATCATGTCACTATCTCACCTACAGCAAATTTACTTGTTATATATATGTTATACAGTTATAAATAACAATAAATAAATGATTTTAAAAATATATATATTTTTAACTGGTACTGTTTGTAACGTTGTGGTTGTATGTTAATCAGCCGCTCAAAGGTTCGGTGTGTTGATGAAAGCATCACATCGTTTTGTTTCACTTGATAGATTATGGTTCAAAACGCCTACCCCATTAAATTTATTTATTTTTTTCTTTGTTTGCTTCGGTTAACTATTGGACTGTATAATTGAGGAATATAAATAATCCGAAATTCTCACTAGATACAATCGACATTAATTAATCTGTATATAATGATTGAATACTACACTGAAAAAACGAGATATTACAAATTTTCCTTAATGTTTAGGTCAAGTTTACCTTGAAAGGGCTTATTACTTACAATTTAAAAATCTGATTCCACAACGATTTTGAGCTGTTAAAACTTGTTTTGTTCATGTTTGGCTTTATCATCGTGTCTTCAATCCAAAAACTCAATTTCGTAAAGAAAAAAAACATTTATCTTGTTTTTTCAATGTTGTCATCAATTATAATGAAAGAAAAATAATCATTGAATCAGATCCTTTAGCCATATTAATTGGAATTTATAGGTATTTAAACGTGCAGGTTACATGAAAGCACAGGTTTAATCTACAGCTTTATTTATTGTGTAAACGTAATAATTATTTTAACCATTGTATATGTTTACGAGTGACAGTGATTAATTTGATAGATTAT
Source organism: Halyomorpha halys (assembly GCF_000696795.3). NCBI lineage: Eukaryota > Metazoa > Arthropoda > Insecta > Hemiptera > Pentatomidae > Halyomorpha > Halyomorpha halys. The sequence continues at coordinate 164,588 of NW_027105826.1, forward strand.
TCTTATTGTTAAAATCATTCTCGATGAATAGCAATTTTAAAGCATAAAATTAAATAAGTATCAAGCAAACCAGTTATTTTTTTCATTGAATCATTAAAACCATGAAAAAACGAGCTTCAAATTGGTTATTTACGTAAAAGCAAATACAAAATTGACTTAAATAAATGAATATTTTTTACTAAAATATGTTGGAACTTATTCTGTTAAATTATAAAAATCAGTAAGAATTGTGTCTTATAATTTTTTTTTTTAAATGCCACTATTTAAATAATTATATATAGGGAAGTAATAAGTTTATTACAATTTAGTAAGTATCTACCAAGTAATTAGGGCGATCCATTGCGGTTCTAAATATAAAACATATATAAATAAGCATGAAAAGCTTGCCCCAATACCCTATGACTGCAGCTCATCTTATCATATCTTTAAAACATTCACAATTAAAAATACATAAAATTCTTTAAAATTGTGTTTAATGTTATGATATATCCACAACTACTACTCATTTTAATGAGAATATAACAAAGGTGTTGCGCCTAGCAAAGAGGAGTACTATTTAGGAAGTTGACGAGCTGTACAACTTATAAAAGGCATTATTTTGAAACTATTTTTCATAAAAAATAATTTATTTTAATTTTAATTTCACTAAAGGATATAAATTTTAAATTAGAAATTAATTAAATTTCATCTAATCATGAGATGATCTCTGGGAATTGATAGAAGGTAGAAGTATTATTATCAGCATTATAGTATTAATCTTCATATCAAAGGGCCGAACTGTAGATGAAAATTCGAAGTATCGGAAAATCGATTGATTGACGTGAGACCGTTAAGGTAATCATAGGACCCGTTAAGGTAATCCTAATCATAGGATGATGTTCTGGGTCCCCTAAAGGAGAAAAAGAGAACTCCCGTGGTTCCCTGCCAAAGGCCCAGGGATCAATGAGCCGAAGAAAGAAAAACAGAGAAGAAACAACGATAGGATTCGGAAGGGGAGGAAGAAAACGGAGAAAATTGATAGAACTGGAAATGGCTTCCTGTTATTTCCACTATTACTTTTAGTCCTAGTTTTCATTTACCGCTCCCATTATCGTTATCTTTTCTTTATCTACGATGAGAAAAAGGTGCATTACCTATGACAGCAGATGAATCGCTTCTGAAATCTCACTTCCTCTAACGGAAAGCAAGAGACTGTCCTGCCAAGAATGGTATGGGGAAGATGCCCACTCTGTTCTTTAGTCAGATTTCGTTCTTCAGTATTTATCAGATGATGTGAATAGCTGACTGTGATAGTCCATAAAGACAGCTTCAAAAAATTTCAAGTTCAAAAAATGTTTGTTTTGAGATATGCATGTAATCTTGACTTTAAGGGCAAGATCTATATAGTAAAACACAGAATCATAGGAAAACGTATGTCATAAAATCTAAGTAAACAAAAAATTTCAAGATATTACAGTTTTGAACTGTATAGATCTTATCCTTATTGGTAAAGTTCCAAGACGCATTCTCAAAATAACCAATTTTTTGAGATGCCATAAAGCAGAACTGGAACTGCGTAATATCGTATTGTATTTTTTTTATTCAACAAGATGTTTTTACTACCTTTTTCTTACAGCCGTCTTTTAAACTACCTTAAAAAATATTTAATTTTTCTAAACTTGAGCCTACTTAAGTCGCTCTTGCCTCGTCACCAATTCGGCTAAATAGTTAACTTATGATGTAAAAAATAATGTTTTTTTTTTTATCATACATACATTGAATTGATTGATTTTAATTGATCCAGGCACAACATATCCCATATTATCATTCATAATGAACCCAAAAAAAAACTTACATTCTTGGTCAATATTTTATCTATTCACGATTATATTTTATTCACACTGGTGTTTTAGAAGAAAAAAAAACTTTTATCAATTTGTTACCGCACTTTTATTAACAAAATCAATTACCACTATAACAAAAAATAATAATGAAAGGAAATTATTTAATTTTCATGAATTTTACTTAGAATATTAATTTAATTAATTCAAAAACTTATCTTTTCCTATAGGAAAAAGAATAAAATATTGACAATAAACATTCCGACAAGCATATTTTTTTTATATTCTCATAAAAAATCTAATAAAATCAGTTTTTAAGAACCGTAATCACTTAGATTAATAAATTTAATTGCTAATATAATAAAAATAATTATGAAAATTTATACATACACATTATGACATGAAAGACAATTTATAGTACAATTTTATGAATTAAATAATCCTTTTCTGTAGTGAAAATAATATTAAATATTGATATTAACCTCTGCAACTGAGCAAATTATTTTTATGTTCTTATTGAAAATGTAATAGCGCTTTGCTATTCATTATTTAGTAGGGGGGAAAAAATGTGAACCATCATATACTACTTTTTGAGACAATAATACTCACTTAAATATACTAATAATAATAAATATGGATTTAATTTTTTTATTTTTTCCTTAGAAAAAAAATCTTTAATTCTACAAGCATTTTAAATATAATTTTTCCATGACTGGTACATTATTGGTTGGTGATAGAATATTCAGAATTAGACAGTTCCATTGTTGACTAAATAGTAATTCGTAAACTGTTTTTTACTATTGGTAAGTAAAATGTATTCTACACTTTATTAGTATTCTAGAACAAATAAAAGGTGAATAGGACCTATACTGTAGCAGAGAGGCGTAGAGAGTTAGCACCTACATTATACCAATGGAAATTACTAATTAAGAATAGTAGACAAGTATAGACTAGGCATCGAATCAGAATAAGAATTAATAATTACTGACCGGAACACGGAAACCAATCTGTAGTCTGTCTACTTCTGTATAATGTAAAAACCTGCTATGTACTGTATCGGGATTTAGTCGAGATGTCAGGATAATCGCTGAAGGCAATTATCTAGAAATAAATTAATTAATTGATATTGAGTACTGCAAAACTATTATTATAATTGGATTCTTTTCCAAAGGCTAGTTGTGTGTTTACCGGTTACCAATTAAATATCTTTATTTTTATAAAATATTGTTACCATTAATTATATAATATAATAAGGGGTGGTATTGGGTAATATAATAGTATATAAACTATATCAAGGAACAAAGTATTTATTTACATTGATATGATTTAAATTATAATATGGTTGAAATGATTCAGATAATTGGTTTTCCATAACATATCTATTATTACCTAATATATATCTTAATGAGTGCAGAGTTGTTTGATTTCGGTGATGCGTGTAGTAACGTGAGTGAGTGTCATCTTGTGCATAAGGGATGGCGTCTCATAGCTGTTCTTAGGAATTCATCTGGTCAAGAGCATCTTGCCGCCCCTTTGGTCTTCTTACTTCTGTGCCTCTAATGCTTCTGTCTCTGTCCCCACTTGATCCAAAAAGGGGCGTCGCCTTTTTGGAATCCTATTTCTCATTGGGTATAAGTTACAACGCCCCCTAGGTGAGCGTCTCTCCTAGGTCCTGAGAGGGGGTGGGAACCCACTGCCGATCACAGGGTATAGCAATCTTTATCTGTTAATGGGTTCTGTCCCTTCGGCATGTGTTCGGCATTAACCACTTGGAAGGAATTGTGGTTCCCAAAGGTGTGAAAAGCTCTGGTACCCAAACACAGAGGTCCCCTTTTGTTTGTTAAGAAGTATTCCTTCTTGGAGGACAGGTATCGGTGCAGAGGTGGCTAAATTATTTAACAACATTTGTCATATAAGGGGTATTCATGATCTTTAGTTAAGCGTGTTAAATGGAAAAAGTCATGTTAAATGTAGAAATATTTCCTTCTTTTAGCATGTTAAAACGATATAACATGGTTGAGAGTCTGTTACTAGGTCTGTAAAATGGGGAATGACGTCACGCAACAGACCAGCTGAGCTCGTCATTCCGTTTGTTGTAGTAACAAGCAATTTAGTATTATACGTCTTATTTGCTCGTAGTTTGTGTTGAATTGTTTTAAATGTTTTGTAACTAATAAAACAATGGATGAAAATAACAATAGTGTAATGACAGTTGCCAATTAGCTCATCTTGATTCTATTCCTCACAATTTAGAAGATCGACAAGGCACTGAAGGCCATACTTCCACTTTTCACTCAATTTAAGCATTTTGTAATAAATTAATTTAATCAAAACTTATAAGTAAACAATAACATGAAGTTTTGGAAGGGAAGGTTGTAAAGTAAGTTGCTCAGAAAATCCGCTAGAATTTCTTAGGCACTTAACATTTAACATGGCTTTAAATAGGGCAGCTCATAATCCTATATTTATAACTTTTAACATGGTAAAACATTTTACATTTAACAAAATATTATGAATACCCCTATAGTTGTTGCGGGTATTGCCAAAACCTCGATATATAGCAAACCTACGGATGAATTGAAGGCAATAATTAGGTATCAAACTCTTATATCATTATTACAACCTTATTAAAGTGTTATTACTCTTACATAACAGCAATATTTTATTTTATTATAAAAACTAAGCTAATTTACATAAATCTATTTATGCTATTTTATTTTAAATTCCTTCCATAAGTCATTTATTTTCTGTTTTTATATGTGTATATTAGTTTTATTAGATTTTATATTTAATTATTAGTTATTACACTTGTTATTTCTTTACTAGCTGTTCCGGCAATGCTTCAATACTTCTAGTTTTAAGTGTATATATGTACAATATAAAAATAATTATAAAGATAGGAGGGTAGAAGGCGGGTGAGGAGAAATGGTAGGTACAGCTGTGGCATGCTTCTGTATAGGAAACCCTTGGTTGTAATATGCGGTATAAAAAGGTTGTGTCTATATGTATATTGGTAATCACAGTGATGGATGAAGGGAAAGAGTAATCGCTGTCCTTCTTCATTAACAATTTTTTTTTCAAGTTTACCATTTTACCAATAGAATACTATCTACATATTGATGAAAGATAGAAGATTTTTTTTTTTTAAATTGAAGTACTACTCTCCTCTTCCTTAGAAGTAAAGGTTTTGTCATAAGAGAGGCCTCTTTGCTGATCGACATAGATATAGGATGGTCAGAGATAACAGAAATTGAGAACAGTTGGAGGGTTGCGTGACGTCGGCTTGACATTTCACTTGTCAGTTTCCAATAACGGTATTCCGTTACCAGTAACTAGCTCCCAGGAAGCATTGTCACTGATCCATTCTACATACAATGCACATTCTCATCATTAGTGACCATATCAGTTACCGCTTGTCGAGATGTCGGCTCATCCTTTGCTGGAGAAACCTGACCTCTTGTATTTCGATTGGACTGGTAGAAAAAATTCGAATATTTGATAACGTGATGCTAATTTATTATTATCTCTTTCTATCCCTTGTAATTGAAAGAGATTACTACCTAATATGATGATAAGTATAGAGAACGGATCAAAATATCATTGAACGATATTTACAACAACTTCCATTATTTTTTTTTTTTAATTTTAAATATTATATCGGTAAATATCAAGATTTGTATCAAACAAGATCAACGATTATAATCTCTTAATTTTTCCTATTTCTAAAATGTTTAGATCACCGATTACCTAAGTACTCGATGAGATCCACATTCTTCTTTTATAAGAGCGTTAGCGTTACCGGAAAAATCTGCTGTCACGGGTATCTTTTAGTTCATTTCTTCCAGTAATTCCAAAAATTATGAGTACTATCATTTGCTTTCAAATGTAAGTAATAATTTATTATTTATTTATTTATTTAAGTGTTTCGACCACTAGGGTCATTTACACTGGGTTTACAAAGTTAGTACATTACTATTGACATATTTACAAAGTTAAAAAGTTAGAAAGTTACATATAATTACAAAGTGGGTTATTATTACAAAGTGAGAAAGTTAAAAATTAACAATTACTGTTAAACTCTCTACGCCTCTATGTTACAGTATAGGTCCTATTCACCTTTTATTTGTTCTAGAATACTAATAAAGTGTGTACATTTTACTTACCAATAGTAAAAAACAGTTTAAGAATCACTATTTAGTCAACTATAGAACTCCCTACTTCTAGATATTCTATCACCAACCAATAATGTATCAATCGCGGAAAAATTATATTTAAAATGCTTGGTGAATTAAAGATTTTTTATAAGGAAAAATTAAATCCATATTTATTATTATTAGTATATCTAAGTGAGTATTATTCTCTCAAAAAGAAGTTTATGATTGTTAACATTTTTCCCTACTAAATAATGTATAGTAAAGCGTAATTACATTTTCAATAAGAATATAAAAATAATTTACTTCGGCTGCAGTGGTTAATATCAATACTTCATATTATTTTCACTACAGGAAAGCATTATTTAATTCATAAAATTGTACCATAAATTGTCTTTAATAATAATTTTTATTATATTAGCAATTAAATTTATTAATCTAAGTGATTACGGTTCTTAAAAACTGATTTTATTAGATTTTTTATGAGAACATAAATAAAATATGCTTGTCGCAGTGTTTATTGTCAATATTTTATTCTTTTTCCTATAGGAAAAGATAAGTTTTTGAATTAATTAAATTATTATTCTAAGTAAAATTCATGAAAATGAAATTATAAATTTTCTTTCATTATATTGGTAATTGATTTTGTTTATAAAAGTGTGGTAACAAATTGATAAAAGTTTTTTATTTTAGTTCTAGATTCTTGGTTAGTAAGTGTTTGATTTATTGGAATACAGGTAGATTGGACGTTTTTACTGTTCATATTTTCTTCTAACAGCTTAATTCTGTCGACCAATGACTCGATATTGTTGGTTAATTTTTTAATGTGAGTGTGTAGTGTGTTATTGTTAGAAGGTGTTGCTATTACTTGAGAATATGTAGGTTAGGTTGCATATTATTATATTTTCTTAAGGCAATTTTGTATGAGACGCGATCGATTTCTTTTATCTTTTGAATTTCTTTTTCTTTTAAAAAAGATTTGCAAGAACGTAACCAAGCTGGATATTTTTCAGTGCAATTTATAAATTTTACTTCATTCATACATTCACCTTCGTGAAAAGGAAGGCCACATTTCCCACAAAATTTCCACATGCTTCTCGGACAACGGTTGTGTAGGGAGGTGGTTTGTTCACGATCGCTTAAACGGCAGATTTTTCACTATTAAGGGTACTCACATTATAGGGGCTGAGTGGAGCCCAAGAGAGCTCCAAAACCGACAGGGTTAAGTTACAGCTAACCTTAAAACTCTAACTGGAAATCAATAAAGATCAATTTATGCAAAAGAATCATTTTCTTAATGTGATTTTTTTTCTTTATTGCCATAGCCAATCACAGAAACATTGCTGTTTACATAATAAGTAAATTGATAAATATTACTTAAAATTATTATAGTATATTATGCACCTAATAATTGTTAAAAGAGAAGATAGTGGATGAGAGAGGGTGATTAATAGTAATAAAGCACAACAAGTATACATTGAACAAAAAAATAAGTAACACGACGATTAACTACTTTACCATGAATACACCCTAATCATAAGCTTCGTTATTTTAAAAACAAATATTTACGCTGAGAAAAATGTTAGGGGTGCAGTTAGTGAAGATCACAAATAAGTAAAAATGTTGGCAAAATATTTGTTTTTAAAATAATGGTAGAAGCTAATGATTAGGGTTTTAAACATCATGTTTTATTTATAGTTATATTGTAGCTGTATCTCAGTCCCGTCGTTTCTGGGCTCCACCCAGACACAATGTGAGTACCCTTAATTGAGAAAAACCTGCCGACTGAACAAATCACCTCCTTACACAACCATTGTCCAAGAAACATTACTCGTTGGCAGAATCTTAGCGATTTATGATTTATGCGTGTTTACAACGTTAGTTGTAATTAGTCCATGTCATTACAGCAAGATGAAACGAATTCTTATTAAAATAGTGAGGAAAAATCAAGGTTTAATATATAAACATATGACTGTTGATTAGTAAACAAATGGAACAGATGGATTAACGTGTTAGTAAAATCATAATTATTTAATAATATAAGAACAGACCTTTAGACACATATGTGAATATATTATCATAGCTTATCGGTGAGATGCTTAGGAATTTCGATGTCGCTGTTACTTCTCTCGTCCAGGTTCGGCCGAGATGTCAATGGGTGAAAATGGTGAATACCATACACTTCGCCTGACAACTATAAAAAGGTCTCTCTCGATCAGACGCATGCCAGCAAGTCCTCAATCCTTCGTGATGGTAGGGATGTCCATGTCCTTGCAGGACATAAACATACTGTCGCTGCGTCATCGGGGTCTTTCGAGGTTCGCTGCTAAAGGGGACATAAAAAAAGAAACTCCTACCCCAGAATTTATACAATCAAGAAAAAGTACCAAAACAATCAGATAGTGTAAATCCGACAATAGGTCTTAGAGGGTTTTATTGAAACAAGCCAGAAATAAACTTTTCCTGTAATATACAATAATAAAAATTACAACTGTAACTATAATTTCAATTATAGCATCAGTTAAAGCTGTTTAAGTGTAAATAAACTAACACAAAAGGAGATATTTCAAGTGATAATAAATACGATTATTACGAAATTAATTTTCACGTACATAGAAAAAAAAATATGATGAACATTTCCCATATCACTGCATAAGACAATTAAAATATACTTTATCCCTTGATTATACTTTTTTAAAAAATGCAAAAGAGACTAATTTGCATAATAAAAACCTTGATTTTATCATGGACATTGTCAAAACAAAACGGGAGAGAGTTTTTAACTAAATCGGGAAACCGTTTTTACTGGCGTATGAATATGTAAATCTGCTAGCTATTGGAATGAAGGCTATTTTTTCAATCATGCAGTGGTAGTTTGATATTTGCGAAGTGAATTGCGTTTTGTTTTTATTCTTTTAGCTGTAGAAGATTTTACTCATATAGAATTTCGCATCATATAACTTTGACAAATTTAGATTGTTTTTTTTTTATATATTTCTATTCCAGAGTTTTAGCAAAAAGCGAGGTATTTTTTAACTGAAATACATTCTCAGCGGTTTAGAACCTAGGCTCTTATAAGGCTAGAAATAGGCTCTTATAAGCACTATTATATTATAAAATAACAGTAAAATAAAACAATAGAGAAGTATACTTAGATTTTGAAAGCAAGAGTTATAAATATTCGTAGGAAAGAACAATTTTGCTAATATCTCATCACTGTATTTTTTTCTGTAGCACAACATAAAAATTTTTTTTTCTAAATTTCATACTATTCAAATCAACAAACAATGGTATATTACTGTAATCAATTATTATTATGTCTGTAAATAACTAACAATAAAATATTTGTTCTGTCCACTTACACAACATTCCTAATTGGTTTGTATTTTATGTCAATACAAATATTCATCGTATTGATAATCAAGAATTATTCTTAATCTTAGCGATAATCTTGTAATATCTGAAATTCGAAAAGAAACCATCGATGGTCCAAATTAGAAAGCATGTTGTCAGTTTCCAAGAAGTTCAAATTTATTTATTTTAAGCTCTGTACCTACTTTACATTAAAAGTTTATTTTATGGACTGCTCGTTTCTCGTAGGAATTAAAATCAAAATCATGTGATTAAAATAATAAAAATATTCGGTACTTATCCGCTTGAAGACAAACAAACCTCATCCATACCCATAAATAAACAATGTACGTTTATCTCCTGGCGTTCAGGTAGCACAATGGTTTTCTCTCCACTTTGGCACATTACCAATTTTATGGAATATTTATCCCAATAGATTGAAAGGGAAATTCGAATTTGGGATACTTTGTAGGAACAGTGTATCTAATGCATTTCAAATCACAACGAAGTACATAGAAGCCTAACGGAAAAAGCTCAAGAAAGATATTATACATCTTTAATAAAAAATATTAAGATTATTAAAAGTTAAAACAAAATATTCTATATGATGTAAGTGATCTCTGTAACCTTTATTAAATATACACTATCGCACAATAGGAATTTATCAATTAGCTGTTTATTATTATTATTTTTACTATTAAAATAAAAAATAAAAAAACGCGGACAACAAATTTCAAACAGACTCTGAATAAATCGTTCGAAAGATTATTTTCAACAAAATATTTTTGTTTTTTTCTAATAATTGGTACTATTAAAAAAATAGTTTATGATAGAACTGAACCTATTTTAATATAAACATTTTTTCTTATATAATTAATCAAACAGGACAGTTGCCAGACCCCGAATAGTATTAAGGGTGAATTGTCATAAAGATAAAATATAGTAATTATATTAAGTGGTTTTATGAAGATCTCCATAAAATAGGAGATACTAATCCATATTTATAAACAAGTTTTATAATATTAATTTATTTTTAAACTATTCCTACGTACTGTCCTACAGTATCCTTTAGAATACTCCACTTATTCCTAACTGATCCGATACCTAGAACCCTTCCATTGTACCCCAAACCCTCCAACCCCATATCACCATCACCTTCCTTGATTCAAATAAATCCTACCAAATCACATATACCCTATCCATGACTCCTGCCCCACAGAATTCTTTAATAATACTCCCACCGCTGCAGTTTTTTTCGATGTTGTATATGGTTTTGATCGAGTCTGGCACCCGGGACTACTTTACAAACTCCGTAAATTCCTGTCTCCTACATACTTTCTCATCATTTGTTCCTTTCTCATTGATAGATTATTCCACGTAAACCACAATGGTTCCTATACCTACCTTTAATCTCAGTCCGCTGGTGTTCCTCAAGGTAGTTTCCTCGGTCCCATCCTCTACACCGTCTATACATCTGATATCCCAACCAATCCTAACACTATCCTAACTACGTATGCCGATAACACATGTATGCTCCCAGTTAATACTAACCCTGTAATTGTATCCTAAACTCTCCAATCCCATATCACAGCCCTCGAAGAATGGTGGTGTAATTGGAAGCTTAAAATAAATCCCAACCAATTCCATCAAATCACTCTTCGTCGTAAACCTACCGATTGCCCTACAGTTTCCTTTAATAATGTTGCTCTAACCCCTGTCGAACTTATCCGTTACCTAAGACTAGGTAACTAATTTAGAGAAACGACAAAACAGAAAACTGCTATTCAATTTCGACTGTTACAACACTTACTAGACAAACGGTCAAAGTTTTCAATCAATTACAAACGACTTATTCACATGACCATAAGAAAGCCTGGATTTACAGAATCGAGCAGAGGCTCCACTAAACGATTGATTACTCTCGTGTTGAATCCTTACAACACAACATCCTCAAGGCTCCTTACTTAGTCACGAATAAACTCATTTATTATTTTTTTATGAATATTGATGTCCCATATGTATCCGATCTAGCCCAAACCAGAAATCAATCCTTCCATAATAAACCCACAGACCACTCTAACCCACTAGTTTCTAACCTTGCTTCCTCTTCTATTCCTGAAAATCATGCAAGGCACCTGGAAAAAAAATGTTTTCGGGACCTTCTAATGAAGAAATCTTTTTGGAGTTCTACCAATGGATATTCCACAACTCAGTATTGTATCTTTTTACAATTTACATCTTTTACATTACAGTTGCCAATTTCTAGAAATAAAGACAGAAAACTTTTTTTTCAGAACATAACAATTTTCATATTAGGATTGGTTAGGAATCATATAGGTCTATGGTTTCATTTCGGTACAGCTAACTCGGTTCTACTCAGGTTCTTCACGAATTTTATTAAAGTCTTGTTAGAAACGTTTTCATGTTTGAACCTTTCCCGACTATTTTTTGGATCATATTTTAAAAAAGAAATTGGTCCATATTGATGAATATATTTCTGTATAAAAATATATATATATTTGTTATAAAGGAAAAGATTGATTTTTTTTTTTAAAATATTGTAAAACAAAAACATTAACGTTACCGATTTTTTTATTGTCAAAATGTATGGCACAATGTAAAAAAAATCATAAAATTATCTCAAATAATGTAATGATTTAAGTTTTATTATTATTAATTAATACTTATTTTTCTTTTACTGGCAAGCAAATAAAATTGTTAAAACAAGTTGTATTTATCTACGTGAAGATGTCATTATTCTGCTTCTTAAAGTTAAAATTATAGACACAACTATATTGAAATCAGTGTTACATACAAAATAATTTTAAAACTCAAGAGGATCCTCATACAAGACTGAAAAGACAGGAAACTGCTCGTCAATTCAGACTATTACAACATTTACTAGACAAACGGTCCAAGCTTCCAATCCATTACAAAAGACTGATCTACATGACTATTATAAGGTCTATCTGGACATACGGAGTTGAGCTATGGAGCTCCACTAAACCATCTAAGTAGATTCTCCACATGTTTTTATCATGTCATAATATCACTTACAGCAAATTTACTGGATATGTAAATATCAATAAATAAATTATTAAAAAAAAAAACTCAAGAGTAGCACTCTATATCAACATTATTAACAATTTTTTTTTCTACCATCCACCTGTGCATCAATATTCCAAAATACAGTAGCTGGAAATAAAAACAAAACTTTTAAATACGTTTATAAAGCTAAAAAATGTTGGATAAATTGAGCAACAGTTAAAAACAAAGTTAACAGATTTAGACAAAGTGGAAGTTTTATAACGAACTCATATTTTTTTTTTTTTTTTTTTTCTTGGAATAACGAAACCTTAACTTCCATAGATAGGTTTGTTATTTAAATATTTTTTTTTTTACTTTTTACCTCTCTACGTCATGTCTCAATCAATTGGTAAAACTATAAGTTTTCTAATCTTTAATTAATTGTTTAAGAGTGGTTTATTTTAATAATAAAACAACTTTAATCGATCCCTTAACTTTCAGGTAAATAAAATTAAATTAAAACCTGTACCACTACAGCCCATGAAGGGTTGAGGGTGCAGTGCTTCCTTACAAAGTACTGTTACTAGACCAGCGGTTGTGCTAGGAGGTAAATCACGCTCGACCGCCAGGTTTTTACCCAATTATGAGGCTAGGTGGACTAAAGGGGTTCTTCAGAATCCACAGGGTTGACTCATGGCTACAGTTTAACAGAAAACAATTTTCTGTTAACCCGGGTTTTTGAAGTTAGTGGCATTGTGCATTACCACAGTGCCACCGCGCTCCCTAACTTTCAACTAATTTTATTTCAATGCTCCAACGTTTCGACCCTTATGTCATGATATAGGATTCAACCTAAAAAATTTGTTTTCATATTATTACATCATTTCCTCACACATAACACTAATATTTCTGAAATTTGATTAGTCGCTATTCATTAAAAAAACGTTTTGCATTACAGGCCAATTGGCCATTTCAAACTATCTTCTAAATAAAAACAATTATCATCTTCCGGGTTGTATCCTTGATAAAGGCCGAACCGTTGAAAAATTGAAGTAAACTTAGTTAGGGGTTAAGGGATCAATTGAAGGTGCGTTATTTTTAAATTTATAAAAATATTTCAATTTACCGAAATTAATATAGTATTGTCAGTTTCTACAGCATGGTATGTATCACATCACAAATAATTCATCTATTAGTTAATGGAGACAATATATCAAAAATAAGAATCAGTCGTTATCATTATTTGATTATTATTATTCGGCGGATAGATAAATTATTAATGAAATTCTAATTTAATTTTTGTCTATTTGGAAATAGCTGACAGAATGACACGCTTATAAATATTCTCCTCGTTTTGTTTTATATGACTTAACCATAACTTTCCCATCCCAGCGGGAGATTTAGGTCATACCTCTGACGAGACCAGGTCAGCCGACGTAGGTTCATCACAGAGAACGTTCAATCCTGCACGGTAAGCAAGTATAAATTTTTCTCCCTTCTTTGGTCTCATATAAAATCCAGAACTTTCATCAAACTCATTCTTTTAAATTAAGTATATTATAGATATGACCATTACTATAACAACTAACTTTATTTAATTTTATAAATAATAATCATTATTAATAATTTCCTTAATACACTCAAAAAATATGGTTTTGCTAAATTATGTTTAAATTTTCTTGATGTCCACTTAGACAGAATTTTTGCCAATTTACCACTTAAACTATTTTATTTTTTCAAAATTATTCTAACATTTATGAATAGTAATGCATTTAGAAAAAGGAAAACAAATATTTAAAAAATAAAGAAAATAAAAATTAAATTTATGGAACTACTCTATAACAACAGATTTGAGAAACTTATTTTAAACTATATTGGTACCATATCTGTTGAATAGTTTAGCAGAAGAAATAGGAGGAAAAGCTTTATTAAAATACAAAGTTGTGCTGTCCAACTACATTGGGTTGCCAGACACACAGCATACTTATTTTAGTCTAATCAGACACTATTTTTAATCTTACGATAAATAAGCCTAGCCAAGTATACAATAATAATTATAAACATTAGTAATGTATAACACAAGAACATGGCTTTTTTTTTTGTTTCATCTCTTTGGTTCTTTTATCTTTTTTTTTCCTTTTTCTCCTTCTCTTTCCCCTTTTTCTTTTTCTCTTTTTCATGATTTTTTCCCTCCTTTTCCATCCTTTCCTCTTTCTCTCTCTTTTTCTTTTCCTTTCCTTCTTTTTCCCTTTCATATTTTGGTTTCAACACAATGTGCCTTTTACAGAATAATGGATAAAATAGTGATAGATATATGAGAAGATATATAAAAGATACTTAAGTAACAAATACAAATAAAAAAAAATTCAACTAATTCAAATGTATCAATCACAAAGAAAACTAAAAATGAATGTTTGACTGGGTACTTTCTTACTCCCATGATTCTCAAGATCTGAATTTTATTCACCAATTTACCATATCTCCCTGTAGTTTTTTTTTAATCTCCACTTAATGTCTTTGATTCATTATATTACGATTAAATGTAACCACATATTTGCGTGTATGTATCTGTATGTGTTTTTAATAATGTATATTATTTATTTATATATATATACTCAGATCCGTATAATTATCGAATTCTGATTGCAACCTAGTTTTGTTCTATTATTTAGCTGCATTTTAGTTTTAAGGCCACTTTCTTATTTATATATTTTATAATAGTTATCATGTTGCATATGGCATGTATTATAATATTATATTTATAATAAATTTTATTATTTATTTTTAATCAAGTTCACTCCATACTTAGAACGAATTCATTAGATCATTATTTTGAATTTATTAATTGAAAATTCGTATCATAATTATTCACTTTATAAATCGTTTCTATTATTTTTTTTTCATTTTACTTTACTTTTATTATGATATAAGACATTTAGTTGTATTTTGTTTATTGAATTATTAGTTTTATTACTAGAAATTAATTCTTATTTTACTAGTCTAACTTATAAATCGTAGCCTCAACATAGTTCGACTATGAACTTAACAATTTTTGGACTTGAATCCTTTATACACAGTACACAATTAAAAGTGTAACTAATAAATTTCTGTCTATCATCTCTATAATGTCATCTGGTCAAACAATATTGGAGTACTTTTCTAATAAAATAAATAAATAAATTGGGAAGGAAACGTATTAATAAAATTAGGTGATCTTTAATTTCAGTTAGTTGTTATCCTCATTGTATCTTCATTGTTGATATCCTCACTCGTATTCTTTAAAATACTTTTTAAAGTAAAATTTTTCCAAATATGAAATAACCTACCATTTCTTATTTTAAATAGTAATATAAAAGAGACAGATATGAACTGTGAAAGAATTGAATTATTATATTACAGGAGATAAATGGAGAAATAGAGATACAATTTTACAATGGGAAACAGCCGAGAGTGCCAGATCCCGATCCTAATCATATGTTCACGGCTTTGTCATATTCTTGTAAGTAACAAATTATATATTCCTTAATCGTATCTCCAAATACACTATTCTATGAATTTTCATAGCATCAGAAAAATGTCGATTTGTTGTTTGGAATTTTCGCTTAGCAAAGTGGAACGCAATAGACAACGTTATTTTTTTGTATGATATTTAATTATTAATGTATAAAAAAATTAATCAATCAGGTGAATTTATGGAATTTCCAATGGAACCAATCCTAGAAGACAAACCAGTTAATAAGAAGTGGGGAGGGGCAGAAACGGAGACAAAGCCATGAATAGGTGGAACATGGAATGCCATAACGATAGCACTCATCTGAAAGTCGTAAATATCGAGACTTGGCCTTATTGAACTTCATAAAACTGGCGGATCTACGGATCTACTACGGCTGGCATGTTTACCTCGCGCCCTTATCGAAAACGCATTGGCCCCGCGAACGTTATTCAGCACCTGCGCTCCCCAGCTACTGCTCTTTTATGCCCCTCCAATATTATCTCTATTCTATCGGGTTTTATTTATTTTTTTATTCTATTCCAAACCGATCGCCGGCGGGATACGTCCTGAGCCATCGATTATAGAAACAAATATCTGGAAAGGTATTATTTACATAAGGCGTCGGACCAGAAAACAATGTAACATAATTCTATTTCGATAAGGAAATCTGAAAGGAAGCGCTGAATCTTTAATATTCTATTCTTGGTTGTACATGAATTCGATTCTCATTTGAAGCATCGATAGAATCCGATTCCAAACTAAAACATCTGGTGTGGTGCAACTTTCATGTTCAATCATACTCCCATAATCAAATCTTTCCTCCTTTAGACCACTATATGTCTATATTATTCAACACCTTCTCGTACTAGTTTTCCAAATGAGTGTACCAGTCAACTAATCGATTCCAATTTCAACGAATCGTACTTTTCATAACACCCCAAGCTGCAAAGTTTTAACATCAATATTCTGCAAAAGTATGGCAGAAATATAAAAACATAACAGTTTACTAAAAGTTATATTCTTTTCTTAGCCATTCAATGCTAAATTGTTATAGAATTCTGGTTAAGAGAATTAATAAAATCTGCCACAAATTTAGGGCATGAAATAGTACTGTTCAAATAATCATTTATACTCTTTGAAGCACAGAAGTAGAAAAGAATATTAAAGAAAAAACAGAAAAAAAATATATTAATAGTAAGAATATAACTAAAAGAGAAAAGGATTCAAATATAACATTATAATAATGAAGAAAGATATAAATAAAAGATAATACCATCCTGATTTGTATAAATAAAAATATTAACCTATATCAAAAGTATAACAAAACAAAACTAATCACATAATAAAAATAAAATAATTTATGTGCAAGACAAAGAAAATTAATGTTTTAAAGTAACAATAAGATAAAAATCCATTGGCACATACATACAATATTAATTTTCTTCAGGGTGGTGTTCCCCTTGTTGATGTTCCCCCAGGGGGAAATCCCAGCGCTTCTCTCCCAGTCGCGCCTCTCGTATTGAGTACCTATGGAACCTGAGTGAGAGCATACACTCATGATTTGAGTAGAGAAGCTGGCAATCGCAATAACTTTAGCAGCAATTCGTAAGAAGTCTCAGAGCCAATACCGTTTCAACCTTCGAAGGACTTAATATTGAAAGGACTGGAAACGTCCGATGTTCAAAAACTTTGATCCTCACGATTCAGGTCCGTATGTTCAAATCGATTTCAATATTTTCCTGTAGATACGAAATTTATTTTTTCAGTTGAATGATCAGAATTTCTGTTTAGTAGTGTATATAATTGCCCAAAACGTCGGTTAAATTCTTATCATATAAGTTTGGGGTGTGGGTTTCATGTTAGTCTCTTGTCTAGAGGGGAAGTACTATTGAGTTAAAATTAATTGCTAGAAAAAATTCGCTACGGAAAAATAAATAAATTAAAAAAAAAAAACTATATAATAACTATGGTGACCCAAAGAACCATTATCAAACAGGCTGATCGGAAAACGCCCTGTACATATACAAAATTCCTGATAAAATTACCCTAACAATAAAAGTCTGATAATATGTGTTTTTTTATAATTCTCTATTTCCTTCCAAAACTTTCAAATATTTTTTCAAAAGCCAAGCTTTCCAACTATTTCAACCTGCCAACAATATTTTTTTAGGTTAAATATCAAAACTTTTCTTAGTTTATAATTATCTATAGTTAATTATTTTAAACAAACAAATTAATGGTATTTTATAAGTAGCTAATTCGAAAATTCCTAATTAAAGCCCCGTCAAATTAGGATGAAAATAAGAACTTAAAGAGCAATGAAAAATTGAAAACTGTGGAAAATTGATTGTACTAAGTGCCACTGGCGGTGAGTCGATTTTATCAAAATAGTTACTATCACAAACATATGCCCACGACTTTTTGTTTTTGAGTTAATAGGACTCAGGAGACCTCATAACGTGTATTTTGTATTTAAATAAATTCATTCATTTTGATTCAATTTAATCTATTTATATTATAATAAGTGGATCTAATTTAAAATATATAGAAAAAATGGTGGAAGATTATTGATTGACCGTGTATAAAGATGAATGGAATATGGTCCGGGTGCGGTCAAAAAAAAAACTCAGTAGAAATATACTATTTTAATGAGCCAACGTTTCGCCCCACGTTGCAGGGCTTCTTCAGGGCTAAAAAAAGATACAAACACATAGTTACATAAGGAAAACAAAAACATAAGTGTAAAATAACAGGGGTATAAAATGTAAAAAAGTAAGAT
>NW_027105826.1:184603-191427 GCF_000696795.3 Halyomorpha halys
AGAAGTCTACCAGAATAAGTGGGTTTGGTATACCAATTAGTGGATAGGGAGCCATGGGAATTTCTGATAATGAGTAGGTCAAGAAAAGGGAGGGAATGGTCAATTTCACCTTCAACAGTAAACCGAAGACGAGGGTGGTAGGAGTTAAACGCTGATAGGATCTCGGGGATTCTGTCAGGATTGAGGACCAGGAAGAGATCGTCCACGCACTTTTTAATGAAAATTATGTCTTGTGAGAAGAGAGGTATTATAGAGTCGAGAAGGTCATTAAGAACAATATTAGAGATATCTGGAGCAAGGCAGTTCCCCATCCCAAGTCCGTTAATTTGGTGGTAAAATTTATCTTGAAAAGTCAGATAACGAATCTAATCTAAATCTAACGACCAACTTATAATCACTAAAGCTGACAAGGGTAACTCGACTGTGGTTATGGACAAATCTGAATACCTTGACAAAATTAACATCCTTCTGTCTGACACTACTACTTACCGACCTACCACTCGGGACCCTACTCGCTCACTTATGCTCCAGTCCATGAAAGGAATATGGTCCGGGTGCGGTAAAAAAAAAAAAAACTCAAATAGTAGAAATATACTATTTTAATGAGCCAAATTAAAATAGTATATTTCTACTATTTGAGTTGTTTTGTTTTTTTTACCGCACCCGGACCATATTCCTTTCATATAGAAAAAATGTATCGATATCATGTTATTAATAAATATTCTAACATAAAAGAAAAATAATAAACTATGTATAAATAAATTTATATAAATGTTATAGAATTTATTATTCTAGAAATCGTGGAACCACAGTCGCAAATAAGATCCGGTTAAATCATTCGAGCGGCAACCGGCAGATAGATTGATCTAAGTTCGGAAGAGCGTTGAACCCATAATTTGCCTTGTTCTCTGATCCAAACTGTGGTCGTGAACAGGAGATATGATCGCGGCAATGTGCAATTGAGGGACAAGGCAACAATTTCTAACGATCTTGTTGATCAAATTATGAAAGATGTGGCGTTTTAGATCACGCGAAGTGGTTTGCTGGGTTCCAGATTACGTGTGCTTTAAGTTCAAGGTATATCGGATTGAATATCCAATCATATTTACAATCTCTTTATTATATTATTTATCTTCTTATATATTGTTTATTTTTATCTTACATATATATTACTTAGGATTTGACTGCCTCGATGATAGAATAGTCTATCGAATAATTCGTTTTGTCATTTAAAATGTTTGGTCAGTATGGTCAATTTTTTTTTACCTATTTAGGATTTCAAAGGATATAAGATCTTCATAACCTTGATTTAAGAAGTTATTGTTCCATGGATTTAACGTATTTATGCACTTAAACTAAGAAAATAAGAGAAAATATTCAACAGGATACACTAACTTATTGTTAGCTAGACTATGAACTTCGAAATTATTCAGTAGTAAAGTAAAGTCAACATTTAATAACCGGAATCGAATCAATATCCCGCCTCCTTGGCTCCGTTTCTGGTTCAAATGATTCCTCTATCGTCCAAATCAGTCTCAACTTCTGAAATATCTTTTTATTTCCATTACTAAATAGAGATGGACTGCGAATGTTTGGCTTTTCCAAAAGTTTAAAATCTGGTTTAAAACAAAGAAAAATATATTTTTTTAAAATATATAATTATGTAAATAAAATTAATAAAAATGATTACATAATGAACGTTGTGCGCCAACAAGAAATCTATTAAAACTCTATTATGTTCTTTCCAATCGTAACAGAAATACTTCCTTATTATTTCTTTTATTTCTAATCTATCTATTTTTTTATAAGTATTACTATCTTGTTGAACGTACAATAAATATAAGAATAAGATGGGTCAAGATAGCACTTAAAAATAACAGAAGAAATATTTGAAAAAAATTATTAAAAACTGACGTTTCAGCTTACATTTCAAGGCTTTTTCAAGTCTTAACAACTAATTCTACAAAATGACGTATAAATATGACAGAAGTATTCTAAAATTGGAAAATAATAAAATTAATAGGTAATACAGATAAGTGAAAAGAATGACAATATAACAAGACAGCAGATATCGATAAACTTAACTAACAAAAGTAATATGAAAATTGAAAAGTGGTGGAAAATTAATATAAGGTAAAAATCAGTAACAATTAAATGAAATTAAAATTAATAAAAGAACTGTATTGAAAATTAAAAAAAATCTATGACATGTCGAAAGATTTGGAAAAAAATAAAAGTAAAAAGAACGAAGTTATTATAAAATGATAAAGAATACATAAAATATTTGTAACAAGGATAAAAAGTACAGAAAGAAGTTATGATAAGTAAATGAAAGAAAACTAATTTATATTGAATTTATTTCTTAATTATTAGTACTTCGATTATTTATCAATCAATTCGCATCATCTCTTTCATTCTTTATATTCATAGTACTCTATTCTTCATAGATGGCTAGCTACGTGTGCAGAAGCCTTGATATTCAATCAATAAGTTCTACTATTTGCGGTATCATTTCTAATCACCTTTCGGAATATTATCATTTTTTTTGTTTTTTATCAAGGGAGTAGGTGAAACAAGAGAGACCTACTGACGACTTATATGGGAAATGGCGTGTTCAACGCGAGTTAAACCTCAGTATTTTAATCACATGTTCCAGGTGCACTGTAATTACACTAATATAACCAATAAATTGTCCAAAATATAAAAAAATTTTTTTTGAACAACTAGGCCTCTCGTTCACGGGGAGCAGTAGGCTGCGAAATCAATTCTTCCGAATTCGTAAGAAAACCCACGAACGACCCAAATGGTTTGGTTGAATATATGTTTGTAATTAATAATTGAAATTAGTTTGGCTCAGCTTGGAATTTAACTGTGGCACCACAATTACAATTACAGTAGTTCATCAAGTAATTGCAATTACAATTACTTGTAATTGTATTTCTGCATTTAAAAATTATAGTAATTAATAATTTATTTTATTTACTTTTTTCCCAACTCTGGTAAGCACTTTATTGCAACGCTTTATTTTACACAATAAAAAATAATGCAAGGTACTTATTTTTAGACTTACTTTCTGTCCAAATAATCAAAAGCATATTTGAAATCTATGAATCGGGTTCTGACAACATTGAAATCTAATCGTCTACACACTTCATAAAATAGTTATTTTTTATAAGTTTTAAATTGCGTTATAACTTAGTTTCATTTTTATATTTTCAAAGATCTATTTATATATTGAGAACTTTTTTTTTTTACATGAAAAGATGATAGATAAATTAATTTATAAACATTTTAAATTCAACTCTTAATGAAATAATTTAATAAATGAAATAATGATATAAGGGTGGCATATGATTTCCTCTTCGCTTAAAAATATGATAGCTTAATAACAAGATTATTTATTCTTTATTAATAATTAAAAATTGCCTTCCAACTTTTGGTATTAATTCAGCACCAGATGTGTTTGAGGTAAAATCAAACTTTTTTTCTTTACTTCAGGGTACCTGACATTATTGAAAGGATGTGGGGACTAAATCTTCTTACCTGTCCTATGGGTCTACCGGCTTCACGGCTAAAACCCATCCCTCCCAGTTCCGGACTTCATTCAAGTTCGGCCATACTGCATTTATGATTATACTTCTCGAATATAATAAACACAATAAAGATTTTGAATTACTTTTTAATATATTTAATTATTATGTTATAATTTAATGATTTAAGAACATGAAAATAAAAAATAAAAACATATTTTAGGAAAAAATATTAATATTTTTTTTCTTAAAACCTTCGAATGATAATTAATGAGCCTTCAGGGCAGAATTCGTTTATTGTTTTATAACTTTTAATACATTACATACATTAAAATAATAAATAATTACGTTACATATGTCCAATATTATTTGAATTTCAATATTCACTAATTAATATAACCCAGAAAGATTTGTTCTGAACACTGAAAGGAGACTGATACTATCATCATTGATCATCGTTTTTTAATAACAGATGAAACAATACATGCTATCAGGGAAAATGTGAAACAACCCATTGAAATTGTTAAAACATAATTGGAATAAGAAAAATCTATATTCAATTTTCTAAACAGTATCAATATGACAGAAAATAAAAATAAATTTCAATTTTTTTTTTTTAATTTTAGGGGATATATTAAAATATTGTCTGTAACTTTTTTAAGCTTTGGTAACCATACAATATTACAAACGGTACATAACGTTTGATAATTTCATTTCGTTGGTTATCCCTACCCATAGACTTATTGGTAAAATTAGTTCAATAGCTTTCGATAGGTTTGAATAATTAACTAAAACAATATATTTTAAGCACATTTAAAGAAAGTAATAAATTGAAATATTTGTTTCATTTTCGAATTATGTTTTATAATTCTAGACTTAATATGAATTATAATAGACTTATACATTATAATATCCCATTAGTGCTAAGGTGACTACGTAGGCCAATGCATGTTTTTTTGCTTCAGCATTGTGTTTCTAAAAGACATGATTGGTATACAACGCTTGCTTGTAAACATGCTTGTGTCAGTATGTTTTATAAAATATAGAATTGTACACTATTATATAGAATAGGGTTCACTCGTTCGTTGTGATTTGTTAATGATAGGATACGAAAATAGTGAAAGATAGGAATAATTATTAGATGCTATAATGACAAACAGGTTCGTTTTAACTGAGTTGGATTGACTTGGGCAAAATACCCAACAAATTTTCATAAATCAAAGTGAGACTATGATACTAAAATTAAGAACATAATGAGGTGTAGATAGTTGACCGTAGAATAAGTGGAGAAGATGGTGAGGAGGATCGGGTCAGCAAAAAAACAAAAAAACACAAATAAACAAAAAATTATTTGTTCGTGCCGATGTTTCAACCTGAGTTTCAGGTCTTCATCAGAGCTATAAAACAAAAAAGAAACATAGGCTATAACAACCTTCATTCAAAGAAACATGAAATGAAAAAGAAATAATAAACTAACAAATTCGGAAATATACATAACAATGAAGCGAAAATAAAAAATAGTTAATTAATAACCATGGAATTAGACAGATTGATAATAATGAAAGATTAAATATAATAAAATATAGGTAAGATGTGATATGTAAATAATGTCTCAAAAACTGAAAAACAATTTGAATTAACATATTGAACAATATGAAAGAAAAATGGAATATATAATATAAATGTTTTATAACCCTGATGAAGACCTGAAACTCAGATCAAAACGACGGCACGAATAATTAATTTTTTATTTATTTGTGTTATTTTTTTTTGTTGTTTTTTTTGCAGACCGCAAGCAACCCCGACTATCGTCTCTACTTAAAATTAAGATTGTTTTTAATGAAGGCCAGATTGGCTGAAACGTTTGACATGGATCTATGTTTTAATAAAAAAAAACGTTGAGACAATTTGAATAATTTTTTTATTATTAATAAAACTACCAGTATCGAACAAGATAGTAAAAATATATATAATTACTACTCATTTCAATTATTTACCCCGATCTAATTTCGCTCATCTGTTGAAAATATCCTCGAAAGTTAAGAGTATTGCAGCCAGATATTTTTCCAAATACATATTACATGCCTTTCAGAGTGTTGTCAATGGCCAGAGCTTTTCCACTTGAATTCCGAGAGACTTCGGGTATCGCCTATGGTGAATGTTAAAGGACAATCTTTGGTACGAAAATAATATTATATAAGGGTGTAAATATTACAGACTAGAATTAATTTACTTTAATTATTTATGGTTTTATATTTATATTGTTATATATTAATTATATTATTTTTAATATTGTACATTAAATTATTTTTCATTGGATTCATATATAGCACTATACCTCTGTTTTGGCAGAATAGGAAAACAATTTTCGATTTTTGGTTTACGACAAATTAATTAACTGAATTAATATGATATGGTACTCGTTCGACGCAGAATTTTATACTGTTTGATTTCTTATACATATCTGTTTAGAATGCATACATATCTGCGCTAGAATGCACCTTTTAAAAGATACAGGTGAAAAATAAAAAATTACTAAATTCGTTACTTTGTTAAATTAATTACCTGATTAGTGAGAGTTTTTGAAACACTAAAACTGCGTTTCCAACATAAGAGTTATAGCAACTCATTTTTAAAATTATTTGCAGATGTATGTTCCATTATTTGGATATCTAAAAGTACAGGAGCCCGTACTCTTGGACCCTAAGATCTCACGTGGATTCTCAACTAAAAGCTATCAATAGATGATACTTTTTGTAACTTCTAAGTTACAAAAACGAGCGATAAACCCAAGATTAAATAAGCGATAATTGAAATTCAAAAGATTTAAACTTCATATATATTTTACCATCAAACTTATTATAACTTTAATATCCATTCTATATATTATTTTATAAATTACATCATTAGATTCAGTAGTCACAAATGAACAAACCGACAGATAGATTAGTAATGGTGTTGCAATAAGCAGAACATTGTACAAAAAAAAAAACATAGCTTAGTTGTTGTTGTTGTCAGGGGCTTAAGGGCGTAAAACCCTGAGGTCATCAACGCCCATGTTTCGTGCTTTATATTTTATTTCTATAATTCTATTTCACTTTAAATAATTTCGAAAAAACAATTTAAATAATTACTTCTGTTGGTATTTTTTTATAATCTATAACAGATTTTCTGGTTTAAATCTTATGCAAAAGGCCATTCCTTTTTAAGAAAACTAAGACCATTTCCACGTTCTTCTGGTCATCATTCAGAGCATCCGATACACTCGGTCCTACTCCCAATCTACTCAAGTTC